>NC_069505.1:345686464-345906464 GCF_027579735.1 Bombina bombina | reverse complement strand
TGAGATAAGGAGGCAGTCTGCAGAAGTTTAGTTACAATGTAATTACAGAGGTAAAAAGTAAATTAATATAACAGTGTTGGTAATGCAAAACTGGGGAATTGATAATAAAGGGGTTATCTTACTTTTTAAATAATAGGAATTCTGGAGTAGATTGTCCCTTTAATATGTGTGTTCTTTATATTTAAAGAGATGTAAAATCCAAATTAAACTTTCATAATTCAGATATGGAATGTAATTTTAAACAACTTTCTAATTTACTTTTATCATCAAATTTGATTTGTATTCTTGATATTCTTATTTAAAAGCTCATATGCTAAATTCTAAACCCTTGAAGGCTACATCACAGCTAGAGGGCGTCAGTTCCTGTGTTTCATATAGCTAACATTGTGCTCATGCACATTAAGGGCTAGATTACGAGTTTTGCGGTATGAGTGAAAAAGCAGCAAAAGTTAAGGCTCTTTTTCATTACCGCTGGTATTACGAGTCTTGCAGGTACAGGGGTACCGCACACTTTTTTGGCCGTCACGCAACATAACTACCGTAGCTTTCAAAAAGTCCTTTTTCAATGGGACTTCAAAAGCGCTGGTATTACAAGTCTGCCTGGGAGGCCAAAAAGTGAGCGGCACAGCCTATAACTCCAAGATCCATAACGTAAACTGAAAGTCAGTAGTTATGAGTTTTATGCTACAGAGCCGTAACATAAAACTCATAACTAAAGTGCTAAAAAGTACACTAACACCCATAAACTACCTATTAACCCCTAAACCGAGGCCCTCCCGCATTGCAAAAAATAAAATAAAATTATTAATCCCTAATCTGCCACCCCTAACATCGCTGCCATCTACCTACATTTATTAACCCCTAATCTTCCGCCCCCAACGTCGCCGCCACTATACTAAAGTTATTAACCCCTAAACCTAACCCTAAGTCTAACCCTAACACCCCTAACTTCAATGTAATTTAAATAAATCTAAATAAAAATAACTATTAATACCTAAATAATTCCTATTTAAAACTAAATACTTACCTGTAAAATAAACCCTATGCTAGCTACAATATAACTAATAGTTACATTGTAGCTATCTTAGGTGTTATTTTTATTTTACATCTAAGTTTGTATTTATTGTAACTAGGTAGACTAGTTAGTAAATAGTTATTAACTATTTACTAGCTACTTAGTTAAAGTAAATACAAATTTACCTGTAAAATAAAACCTAACCTGTCTCACACTAACACCTAACCTTACACTACAATTAAATCAATTACATAAATTAAATATAATGAACTAAATTACAAAAACAAACAAACACTAAGTTACACAAAATAAAAAAGAAATTATCAGATATTTAAACTAATTACACCTAATCTAATAGCCCTATCAAAATAAAAAAGCCCCCCAAAATAAAAAAAACCCTAGCCTAAACTAAACTGCCAATGGCCCTTAAAAGGGCCTTTTGTGAGGCATTGCCCCAAAGAAATCAGTTCTTTTACCTGTAAAAAAAAAATAGCGACATCCCCCCAACAGTAAAACCCACCACGCACACAACAAACCCCCCAAATAAAATCCTACCTAAAAAACCTAATCTGCCTATTGCCCTGAAAGGGCATTTAGCTCTTTTACAAGCCCAAGCCCTACTCTAAAAATAAAACCCACCCAATAAACCCTTAAAGAAGCCTAACACTAACCCCCGAAGATCCACTTACAGTTTTTGAAGACCCGACATCCATCCTCAACGAAGCCGGCAGAAGTCCTCAACGAAGCGGCAGAAGTCTTCAACCAACCGGGCAGAAGTCTTCATCCAATCGGGCAGAAGTCTTTGTCCAGATGGCATCTTCTAGCTTTACTAGCCAAAAGAGAGATCTTTTGGATCTTTACGATGAAAACAAGACACCCCCATGGTTTGAATTCAATGTACGATCTGATTAATTATTGGGAGTGATCGGTGGTCTGATAAATCAGTGATGAGTCATATCATAATGATATTCATTATTCACTAATACTTGGTATTTTACTAAGGTACTAATAGTAGCTAATAAGCTTCAATCTCCATCATGATGATGCCAGTGACACAAATTAATTTTGATATAAACATGTGTTAAGTGTCTACTATATTTATTGTTTGGATTAACTGATACGCGAATGTTTCAAAAAAAGTGGGTCCTGAGAGATTAGCTATGATACCCCATATTTGTGTTGTTTCCTTTGAACTGTCTATAATAATTACACTACTGAGGAACCATTAGGGCCTAATTTTAAAAGACTCCCTATGTGACTCATTACATGTGAACTTGGTGGCTATATGTAGTAGTGATTAGCACAATCAATTAGAATCAGCCACAGTCTCCTTTTATATAGTTGTTCCAAAGATTATAACTTTTATAGACTCCATCAATAAGGGATACTTAGTCAGTAGTCACCAGTACACAGGATGGTTGTTTTACACACATTTGAATTAAACCTCTCTAATAAATATCCACCCATGTTAATTTACCATGACTATCATTAAATTTAAACCCTAAACTTAAACTATTTTACTTCAGAGAGGTATCTGATTATGCTGATAGAAACAAGATTTATAGGGGAAGCTCAGCAAATATAAGTGTAACCTTGTGTTCTGATTATGGAAGTAGATCCACATTTCATCTCAATTATGTATAAACATATAACTTAAAATGGTTAATGTGCACAGAAAGAGTTAACTAGTGCAATTTATTTTTGTCCAATAGGAGTCAGGTGTTATGTTTTTAAAGGTGGGTAGATTCCCACACAGGTTAGCAGCTTTGAGAACGGCATCCAGCCGAAACATGTCAGCTGTGTGAGCTGATTCCTTTTGGACATTATATCCTTTTACCCTTTTTATCCTTTTTGTTTTAAGGATTCTTCAATAAAGATATATATATTTTTTAACTGCCGGTGCTCCTTCCAATTCTTCTTTTTTTTCCTTCTATCTTCTAGCTTCATCCATTAGGCGCGGAGCGGGTCCATCTTCACGACATATGGCGCAGAGCATCCTCTTCAATCGACGTCTTCTTGAACAATGAATTCTCCTTTAAATTACATCATCCAAGATAGCGTCCCTTGAATTCCGATTGGCTGAAAGAATTCTATCAGCCAATCGGAATTAAAGGTGAAAAAATCCTATTGGCTGATCCAATCAGCCAATAGGATTGAGCTTGCATTCTATTGGCTGATTGGAACAGCCAATTGAATGCGAGATATATCCTATTGGCGGATTGCATCAGCCAATAGGATTTTTTCACCTTTAATTCCGATTGGCTGATAGAATTCTATCAGCCAATCGGAATTCAAGGGACGCCATCTTGGATGATGTCATTTAAAGGAGAATTAATTGTTCAAGAAGACGTCAATTGAAGAGGATGCTCCGCACTGGATGAAGATGGACCCACTTCGCGCCGGATGGATGAAGATAGAAGATGCCGTCTGGATGAAGACTTCTGCCCGGTTGGATGAAGACTTCTGCCCGGTTGGATGAAGACTTCTGCCGCTTCGTTGAGGATGGATATCAGGTCTTCAAAAACTGTAAGTGGATCTTCAGGGGGTTAGTGTTATGATTTTTGAAAGGGTTTATTGGGTGGGTTTTATTTTTAGATTAGGGTTTAGGCTTGTAAAAGATCTAAATGCCCTTTTAAGGGCAATGCCCATCCAAATGCCCTTTTCAGGGCAATGGGGAGATTAGGTTTTTTAGTTAGGATTTTATTTGGGGGGTTTAGTTGTGTGGGTGGTGGGTTTTACTGTTGGGAGGGTTGTTTGTATTTTTTTTTTACAGGTAAAAGAGCTGATTTCTTTGGGGCAATGCCCCGCAAAAGGCCCTTTTAAAGGGCTATTGGTAGTTTAGTTTAGGCTAGGGTTTTTTTTATTTTGGGGGGCTTTTTTATTTTGATAGGGCTATTAGATTAGGTGCAATTAGTTTAAATATCTAATAATGTCTTTTTTTATTTTGTGTAATTTAGTGTTTTTTTTGTGTGTAATTTAGTTAATTGTATTTAATTTATGTAATTGATTTAATTCTAATGTAAGGTTAGGTGTTAGTGTAAGACAGGTTAGGTTTTATTTTACAGGTATATTTGGATTTATTTTAGCTAGGTAGTTAGTAAATAGTTAATCACTATTTAGTAACTATTCTATCTAGTTAAAATAATACAAACTTACCTGTAAAATAAAAATAAAACCTAAGATAGCTACAATTTAACTATTAGTTATATTGTAGCTATCTTAGGTTTATTTTACAGGTAAGTATTTAGCTTTAAATAGGAATTATTTATTTATTAATAGTAGGTTTTATTTAGATTTATTTTAATTACATTAAAGTTAGTGGGTGTTAGGGTTAGGGTTACGTTAGGGTTAGACTTAGGGTTAGGTTTAGGGGTTAATAAAATTAGTATAGTGGCGGCGACGTTGTGGGCGGCAGATTAGGGGTTAATAACTGTAATGTAGGTGGCAGCGATGTAGGGGGTGGCAGATTAGGGGTTAATGAGTATAATGTAGGTGTCAGCGATGTCGGGGGCGGCAGATTAGGGGTTAATGAGTATAATGTAGGTGTCGGCAATGTTGGGGGCGACAGATTAGGGGTTAATAAGTGTAATATTAGGGGTGTTTAGGCTCTGGGTTTATGTTAGGGTGTTAGGTGTAAACATAACTTTTCTTTCCCCATAGGAATCAATGGGGCTGCGTTACGGAGCTTTACGCTCCTTTATTGCAGGTGTTAGGCTTTTTTTCAGCCGGCTCTCCCCATTGATGTCTATGCGGAAATCGTGCATGAGCACGTAAAACCAGCTCCCCGCAGCGCTGGTATTGGAGTGCGGTATGGAGCTCAATTTTGCTCTACGCTCACTTCTTGCCTGCTAACGCTGGGTTTATGATAACCTGTAATACCAACACTGTAGGGAGGTGAGCGGTGCAAATAACATGCACGTTAGCACCGCACCACTCATAACGCAAAACTCGTAATCTGGCCGTAAGTTATTTAAGAGTCAGCACTAATTGCCTGAAATGCAAGTCTGTCAAATAATCTAAGATAAGGAGGCAGTCAGCAGAAGCTTAGATACATGGTAGTTACAGAGGTAAAAAGTGTATTTCTATAAGTGTTGGTTATGCAAAACTGGGAAATGGTAAATAAAGGAATTATCTATCTTTTTTTAAACAATAAAATTTTTGGTGCTTACTATCCCTTTAATTTTATATGAAACATGTAATAAGTGTAAGTGGAGAAAACATTTTTTTTAATATATTAACCCCTTAACGACGCATGTCGTACAGGGTACGTTGCACACAACCTGGTCTTAAAAGACCAGCGACGTACCCTGTACGACATTAGGGGTTTAAAGCGGCTGGAAGCGATCCTACTCGCTTCCAGATGCTTTCCGGTTATTGCAGGATGCCTCGATATCGAGGCATCCTGCAATAACACCCCTTGGCCATCCGATGCAGAGAGAGCCACTCTCTGCACCGGACATCGATGGCCGGTATCATTGGTGGGTGGGAGCCGACTTGGGAGGCCATCGATGGGCCGGGTAATGAAAAAGGGGTCGGGATCGGGGGCGGGGCCGATGGGGGCATGCACGGGGCGGCAGCGGGTGGGAACCGCTACACTACAGAAAAGTTTTGGTTGTATAAGTGGGAGAAAGGGGTATTTTAATGTTTTAAAAAAAACAATTGAAGGTATCTAGGAGGGGGTGGGGGGTTGGTCTTTGGTGGGGGGGGGAGCTACACTACAGAAAATGGGAAAAATTAAAAAAAAAACAATTTTATTCTAAACTGGGTACTGGCAGACAGCTGCCAGTACCCAAGATGGTGCCCATTAAGGCAGAGGGGGAGGGTTAGAGAGCTGTTTGGTGGGGGATCAGTCAGGTTGGGGGCTAAGGGGGGTCCTACACATCAGCATATGTAAATATGCTTAAAAAAAAAAAAAAAAAAGCCTAAATATACCTTTTATTTTGGTACTGGCAGAGTTGCTGCCAGTACTTAAGATGGAGGGGACAATTGTGGGGTGGGGGAGGGAAGAGAGCTGTTTGGGAGAGATCAGGGGGTCTGATGTTTCAGGTGGGAGGCTGAGCTCTACACTAAAGCTAAAATTAACCCTGCAAGCTCCCTACAAGCTACCTAATTAACCCCTTCACTGCAAGCCATAATACACGTGTGATGCGCAGCGGCATTTAGCGGCCTTCTAAGTACCAGAAAGCAACGCCAAAGCCATATATATCTGCTATTTCTGAACAAAGGGGATCCCAGAGAAGCATTTACAACCATTTGTGCCATAATTGCACAAGCTGTTTGTAAATGATTTCAGTGAGAAACCTAAAATTGTGAAAAATTTAACGTTTGATCGCATTTGGCGGTGAAATTGTGGCATGAAATATACCAAAATGGGCCTAGATCAATACTTGGGGTTGTCTACTACACTAAAGCTAAAATTACCCCAAAAAGCTCCCTACATTCTCCCTAATTAACCCCTTCACTGCTTGGCATAATACACGTGTGGTGCACAGTGGCATTTAGCGGCCTTCTAATTACCAAAAGCAACGCCAAAGCCATATATATCTGCTATTTCTGAGCAAAGGGGATCCCAGAGAAAAATTTACAACCATTTATGCCATAATTGCACAAGCTGTTTGTAAATAATTTCAGTGAGAAACCGAAAGTTTGTGAAAAAATTTGTGAAAAAGTGAACTATTTTTTGTATTTGATCGCATTTGGCGGTTAAATGGTGGCATGAAATATACCAAAATTGGCCTAGATCAATACTTTGGAATGTCTACTAAAAAAAATATATACATGCCAATGGATATTCAGGGATTCCTGAAAGATATTAGTGTTCAAATGTAACTAGCGCTAATTTTGAAAAAAAATGGTTTGGAAATAGCAAAGTGCTATTTGTATTTATGGCCCTATAACTTGCAAAAAAAGCAAAGAACATGTAAACATTGGGTATTTCTAAACTCAGGACAAAATTTAGAAACTATTTAGCATGGGTGTTTTTTGGTGGTTGTAGATTTTGGGGGTCAAAGTTAGAAAAAGTGTGGTTTTTTTTCATTTTTTTCTCATATTTTATAATTTTTTTATAGTAAATTATAAGATATGATGAAAACAATGGTATCTCTAGAAAGTCCATTTAATGGCAAGAAAAACGGTATATAATATGTGTGGGTACAGTAAATGAGTAAGAGGAAAATTACAGCTAAACACAAACACCGCAAAAATGTAAAAATAGCCTTGGTCCCAAACGGACAGAAAATGGAAAAGTGCTGTGGTCATTAAGGGGTTAAAAAAACAAACCTTAGTGTTATGAAAATAATAATACAACTCACTCCATTGTTTTTAACACAAAATTATAACTTGAGAAAGAACACAATACTGCTTTTATTTAAATTTTCATGTGCCTGCCTAATCTGAGCGTAAGAAAAGATTTTCATTTCTATTTAATTTATAACAGAGAAAGGTTTACTAATAGTGATGTCGCGAACAGTTCGCCGGAGAACAGTTCCCTGCGATCTTAGCTTGTTTGTGTTCGCCGCGGCGGGCGAACATATGCGATGTTCGATCTGCCCCCTATTCGTCATCATTGAGTAAACTTTGACCCTGTATCTCACAGTCTGCAGACACATTACAGCCAATCAGCAGCAGACACTCCCTCCCAGACCCTCCCAGCTCCTGGGCAGCAGCCATTTTAGATTCATTCTGATCCTGCATTCTTAGTGAGAGGAGTGATAGTGCTGCTGCTGCTGATTTTTTAGGGAAATTGATAGCTAGGCTAGTGTATTCAGTGTCCACTACAGTCCTGAAGGACTCATCTGATCTCTGCTGTAAGGACAGCACCCCAAAAAGCCCTTTTTAGGGCTAGAACTTCAGTCGTTTTTTTTTTGTAATCTAATTACATTTGCCTGCCTTTCAGCCTGTGTGTGAGGCTCACAGCATATACTGTGCCTACTTGCTCACTGCCACCACTCATATGTGGTGTAACATTAGTGTAAATTAAAAAAAAAAAAACTTTTACATCAGTTTGCTAGTGTAATCTAATTTCAGTTGCCAGCAGGCCTGTGTATCAGGCTCACAGCATATACTGTGCCTAATTGCTCTGTGCCACCACTCATATCTGGTGTAACATTAGTGTAAATTTTTTTTAAAAAAAACTTTTACATCAGTCTGCTAGTGTAATCTAATTTCAGTTGCCAGGCCAGCCTGCCACTGCCAGCCTCAGTGCCACCACTCATATCTGGTGTAACATTAGTGTAATTTAAAAAAAAAAAAACTTTTACATCAGTCTGCTAGTGTTATTTAATTTTAGTTGCCAGGCCAGCCTGCCACTAGTGCCAGCCTGTGTGTCAGGCTCACAGCATATACTGTGCCTACTTCCATCCTCAGTGCCACCACTCATATCTGTTGTAACATTAGTGTAACTTTTTTAAAAAAACTTTTACATCAGTCTGCTAGTGTTATTTAATTTTAGTTGCCAAGCCAGCCTGCCACTAGTGCCAGTCTGTGTGTCAGGCTCCCAGCATATACTGTGCCTACTTCCATCCTCAGTGCCACCACTCATATCTGTTGTAACATTAGTGTAAATTTTTTTTACAAAAACTTTTACATCAGTCTGCTAGTGTTATTTAATTTTAGTTGCCAGGCCAGCCTGCCACTAGTGCCAGCCTGTGTGTCAGGCTCACAGCATATACTGTGCCTACTTCCATCCTCAGTGCCACCACTCATATCTGTTGTAACATTAGTGTAAAGTTTTTTTAAAAAAACTTTTACATCAGTCTGCTAGTGTTATTTAATTTTAGTTGCCAGGCCAGCCTGCCACTAGTGCCAGCCTGTGTGTCAGGCTCACAGCATATACTGTGCCTACTTCCATCCTCAGTGCCACCACTCATATCTGTTGTAACATTAGTGTAAATTTAAAAAAAAAAAAAAAAACTTTTACATCAGTCTGCTAGTGTTATTTAATTTTAGTTGCCAGGCCAGCCTGCCACTAGTGCAAGCCTGTGTGTCAGGCTCACAGCATATACTGTGCCTACTTCCTCAGTGCCACCACTCATATCTGTTGTAACATTAGTGTAACTTTTTTTTAAAAAAACTTTTACATCAGTCTGCTAGTGTTATTTAATTGCAGTTGCCTTCCTGCCAGCGTGTGTGCCAGGCCCACTTGCCAACTAGTGCCACCAATCATATTTGTTATAACAGTAGTGTAAATATTTCCCAAAAAATTTTTTTGACTGTGAAACATCAGTCTGCTAGTGTAATCTAATTGAAGTTGCCTGCCTGCCAGCGTGTGTGCCAGGCCCACTTGCCAAGTTAGTGGCACCACTCATATTTGTTGTAACAGTAGTGTAAATATTTAAAAAAACAACTTTTTTGACTGTGAAACATCAGTCTGCTAGTGCAATCTAATTGCAGTTGCCTGCCTGCCAGCGTGTGTGCCAGTCCCACTTGCCAACTAGTGCCACCAATCATATTTGTTATAACAGTATTGTAAATATTTAAAAAAAAACTTTTTGGACTGTGAAACATCAGTTTGCTAGTGCAATCTAATTGCAGTTGCCTGCCTGCCAGCGTGTGTGCCAGGTCCACTTGCCAAGTTAGTGGCACCACTCATATTTGTTGTAACAGTAGTGTAAATATTTAAAAAAAAAATATTTGACTGTGAAACATCAGTCAGCTAGTGTAATCTAATTGCAGTTGCCTGCCTGCCTGCCAGCGTGTGTGCCAGGCCCACTTGCCAACTAGTGCCACCACTCATATTTGTTGTAACAGTAGTATAAATATTTCATAAAAAAACTTTTTTGACTGTGAAACATCAGTCTGCTAGTGTAATCTAATTGACGTTGCCTGCCTACCAGCGTGTGTGCCAGGCCCACTTGCCAAGTTAGTGGCACCACTCATATTTGTTGTAACAGTAGTGTAAATATTTAAAAAAAAAAACTTTTTTGACTGTGAAACATCAGTCTGCTTTTTTGTGTCAGGCTCACAGCGTATACTGTGCCCACTTGCCCAGTGCCACCACTCATATCTTGTTTAACGGTAGTGTAAGTGTACATTTAAAAAAAAAATAAACTTTTTGGATTGTGAAACATCAGTCTGCTTTTTTGTGTCTGGCTCACAGCGTATACTGTGCCCACTTGCCCAGTGGCACCACTCATATTTTGTTTAATAGTAGTGTAAGTCTACATTTTAAAAAAAAATGACAGGCAGAGGCAGGCCACCCCGCAGGTGCCGTCGTGGTGCTGTGATTCCCTTTGACCCTACAATAATGCACAGTGTTCAGAGGCCACGTGCCATGAACGTGAAAAGTTCTGAGGAGGACCTAGTTGACTGGCTAACACAGGACACCCAATCTTCTACAGCTTCCGCTCGGAACCTTGACGCACCATCCACCTCCAGCTTAGCTTCGGGCACCTCTGAAGTGACCAGTGCCACTCGCCCGCCTGCCACCACCACCAACACTAGCACCACAGCCGCTTCACTTGATCTGTCAGAGGAGTTATTGACACATCAGTCCGAAGAAATGAGTGATGCGCAACCATCATTGACAGAGGATGTAGATAACAGTGATATGTCTCAGTCAGGCAGCATTACAGACATGGACGTACGGTGTGATGATGATGGTGATGTTGTACCCGCTGCTGCTTCCTTTGTTGATTTCTCAGATACAAGTGAAGCGGTTGATGATGATGCGTCCGTGGATGTCACATGGGTGCCCGATAGAAGAGAAGAAGAAGAGGGTTAAAGTTCAGGTGGGGAGACAGAGAGGAGGAGGAGGAGGAGATGAGTTGGAAGCAGGGGGAGGTCGTTGCAAGGAGCTAGTGGCACAGTCAGACAGCATGCATCGGCACCCGGGGTCAGCCAGACTGCACGCCAATCAACGCATGCTGTTGCCACCACCAGAATGCCGTCATAGCAGAGCTCAGCAGTGTGGCATTTTTTTGTGTGTGTCTGCCTCTGACAACAGCGATGCCATTTGCAACCTGTGCCAAAAGAAACTGAGTTGTGGGAAGTCCAACACCCACCTAGGTACAACTGCTTTGTGAAGGCACATGATCTCACATCACAAACGCAGATGGGATGAACACATGAGTAGAAACAGCACACAAACTCAAAGACGCCATCCTCCTCCTGGTCCAGCATCTTCAGCCACGTCAACCACTGCTGTACTCCTTGCCCCCTCTCAACCATCCGCCACTCAGTCTCTCTTACGTAGCAGTTCCTGGTCATCTGCCCACAGTCAGGTGTCTGTCAAGGACATGTTTGAGTGTAAGAAGCCAATTTCCCAAAGTCACCCCCTTGCCCGGCGTCTGACAGCTGGCTTGTCTGAACTCTTAGCCCGCCAGCTTTTACCATACAAGCTGGTGGAGTCTGGGGCATTCAAAAAATTTGTATCTATTGGGACAACACAGTGGAAGGTACCCGGCCGAAATTTCTTTTCACAAAAGGCAATCCCCAACCTGTACTCGATTGTGCGAAAGGAAGTAATGGCATGTCTGGCACACAGCGTTGTTGCAAGGGTCCATCTGACCACTGATAGCTGGTCTGCAAAGCATGGTCAGGGCAGGTATATCACCTACACTGCGCATTGGGTAAACCTGCTGATGGCTGACAAGCATGGAATGCGTGGCTCTGCAGAGGAGTTGGTGACACCGCCATGACTTGCAGGCAGGCCTGCTGCTACCTCCTCCACTCCTCCTACTCCATCCTCTTCCATAACCTCTTCCTCGGCTGAGTCCTCTTCTGCTGCTGCGTCTTGCTCCACATCAACGGCACCCCCCCAGCTCCCCAGGTACTATTCAACATCCCGGATATGGCAGTGTCACGCCGTCTTGGGGTTGACTTGCCTGAAAGCAGAGAGTCACACCGCACCAGCACTCCTGTCCGCCCTGAAAGCACAGGTGGATCAGTGGCTGACTTTGCACCAACTGGAGATTGGAGTTGTTTCTGACAATGGAAGTAATTTGGTGGCGGCATTGAAATTGGGCAAGTTGACACATGTGCCGTGCATGGCACATGTGTGTAATCTGATTGTACAACGCTTTGTGCATAAGTACCCAGGCTTACAGGACGTCCTGAAGCAGGCCAGGAAGGTGTGTGGCCATTTCAGGCGTTCTTACACAGCCATGGCACACTTGTCAGATATCCAGCGGCGAAACAACCTGCCAGTGAGGCGCTTGATTTGCGACAGCCGACACATTGGAATTCAACACTCCTAATGTTCGACCACCTGCTACAACAAGAAAAAGCTGTTAATGAGTATTTGTATGACTGGGGTGCTAGGACAGCCTCTGGGGAGCTGGGGATTTTTTTGCCACGTTACTGGACGCTCATGCGCAATGCCTGTGAATGCCTGTGATCATGCATCCTTTTGAGGAGGTGAAAAACCTTGTCAGTCGCACCAAAGGCACCATCAGCGACATCATACCATTTGTTTTCTTCCTGGAGCAGGCCCTGCGAAGAGTGCTGGATCAGGCCGTAGATGAGCTTGAAGAGGAATGTCACGCTCGGCTGCTGGGAAGCTCTGCAGTCCTCTCTGTGTGCTTGATTGACAGGTGTCTGAGCCACCCCTTCCTGATGATATCACAACCAGGCTTTTAATTCCGGGCTTCCTGTTTCTCCAGTGCCCGTTTGTTTGTTTAACTTTGTGGCTTCTGTTAGGAATTCGCTTTGGAATCTCTCTAACTGCTGCTTTTCTGTTGCCAATCTCTTCAAGGATTTACTATGCTGGATTAACCTTCAACCTCCTGATTACCTGTCTCCAAACAATGCAAGTACTGTTTGTTTTGTGAAACTTTCAAACTGCCTGTTTACCTGCTGCAAATTCTGACTACTCTGTGTACTGCCAAACTATTCAAATACTGTTATTTCTGTGAAACCTTCAATCTGCATGTTTACCTGTTTCCAAACTCTGCAAATACAATTATTCAGTGTAAACCTTCAAACTGCTTGATATCCTGTTGCCAATCTCAACAAGTACTGATAAATCTGTGCTAACCTTCAAACTACCAGATTACCTGTTGTTATCTCTGCAAGTTCTGACAACACAGTGTTAACCTTCAAACTACCTGATTACATGTTGTTAACTCTGCAAGTTCTGACTACACAGTGTTAACCCTCAAACTGCCTGATTACCTGTTGCATACTCTGCAAATACTGTCTACACAGTGTTAACCCTCAAACTGCCTGATTACCTGTTGCATACTCTGCAAAGACTGTCTACACAGTGTTAACCCTCAAACTGCCAAATTACCTACTCCTGCATTATTAACTGTTTCCTGTTTTACCCTTCTTCTGTCTGAGTATAAGGTGACTATCCCTGCTCTCCTGATTCTGTGGAAGACATTTCCTGAAACCAGTTCCTTATTCAGAAGTCTATCTGGCTGATATCTTGAATTACTTTGGTACAGGCTAACCCTGCTCCATATCGTGAGTACTTTGTTTTTTGGAGGTTGTTGTGGGGTCACGTCCTGGATTAAACTCAGAGTGCAAGGGTGTTGTTTAAGCATTTGGGTCTTCTTCTGAACATTTCCTAACCTGACAGTACAAACGGGCCATAATATGGACCCTGATGAGTTATCCAGGGCTGTGGCTCTACAAGGGCAACTTCTAGGAAATCATTCTGCTCATTTGCAATCTTTGGATTCCAAGCTTGACCAGATTACTGCTCTGCTACATAACCTCTCCGCTCCTTCTCAAGCTACGGCGACTCCTGCTGCCACTGCTACTAGCACCAATGCTGTCTTTAATCCACCTCAAACTGTTGGACAGAATATACCACGAATCCCACTTCCAGATAAATATGACGGTATTTCTGAAGAATGCCGTGGATTCCTTAATCAGTGTCGTTTACACTTCAGAAACAATCCTCAAGTTTTTTTCCAATTCTACTTCCAAAATCACCTTTATTATTTCCCTCATGAAGGGTAAGGCTCTAGCCTGGGTGTCCCCTCTTTTAGAGAAGAATGATCCGTTACTACAGGATGTGGATTTATTTGTGTCCATTTTTTCTTCTGTCTTTGACAAGCCTGGAAGGTCTGCAGCTGCTGAGGCAGGATTGTTGGATCTGAGACGGGGATCCCTTTCGGTAGCTTAATATGCTATTGAATTCAGGACTTTAGCCGCAGAAACTGATTGGAACCATGGAGCCTTACGGGCAGCCTTTCGCAAAGGACTTTGCGAACGCCTTAAGGATGAACTTGTATTTCGGGAACTCCCCGATTCATTGGAGGGTCATCAATTTATGTATTACTCTTGATGCCCGGCATTCTGAACATCTTCAGGAGAGAGATAGGAATCAGAGATCCTTTGTTAAATCTTCTTTTCGTCCTCCTATTCGAACCTCAAGTCTTTCTAATAATAATTCCCAATCTCCTGAGTCTGTGGAACCCATGGAAGTAGGAGCTATTAAATTGTCAGAAGCTGAACACCATAGAAGGCGTACTCTTGGGTTATGTCTGTATTGTGGTACCAAAGGACATTTACTGAAGGACTGTCCTATCCGGCCAGTAAAAGCCAAGACTTAACTTTTGATAGAGGGACAGAGTTAAGCCAGAATCCCATGTCTTCCCTCAATTCTAAACTTTTTGTTCCTGTAACTATCTCTTTTGGAAACACCAAGTTTCAAGCTCAAGCTCTCATCGATTCTGGAGCTGCTGGAGTATTCATTGATTCAAACTTTGCTGACTCTCTCAGGATTCCTCTTCAAGCCAAGAAACAATTAAGGTAACTACTGTCAGTGGACAGCCTCTAGGTACTGGTATCATACAACATTCTACCATTCTTCTTCTTTTGACTGTGGGCATACTTCATTCTGAAATTATTTGTTTTGATGTCATCTCTTCTCCCCACATACCATTGATTCTGGGGTTACCTTGGTTGCAGCTTCATGATCCAGTTTTCTCATGGTCTAAAGGAGAACTTATTTCCTGGGGAACTACCTGTTTCAAACATTGCCTGCAAAATCCCTCTAAACCATCTTGTCCTGTCGTAGCTATGGTGGAAGTTCCTGAATCATTGCCTAATTACTATCATGCCTTTTGTGAAGTGTTTTCTAAAAAAGAGGCTGAGACGTTACCTCCACACCGGATATTTGACTGTCCTATCGAATTGTATTCTGGGGCTCCTCTACCTAAGGGAAGGACCTATCCCCTCTCTCGTCAAGAAAATGTCTCTCTTGAAGAATACATAAAGGACAACTTAGCCAGAGGATTTATTCGTCCTTCCTCTTCCCCTGTGGGTGCAGGTTTTTTCTTTATTGGGAAAAAAGATGGAGGTCTTCGTCCCTGTATTGATTATCGAGCCTTGAATCAGATTACTGTCAAAAACAGCTAACCTCTGCCGCTCATTTCTGAGTTATTCGATCGTCTTCAAGGTGCTTCTATTTTTTCCAAGTTAGATCTCCGTGGGGCATACAATCTGGTCAGAATCCGTAAAGGAGACGAATGGAAGACAGCATTTAACACTAGATTTCGTCACTACGAGTATCTAGTGATGCCATTCGGATTGTGCAATGCACCAGCAGTATTTTAGCACTTTGTTAACGAAATCTTCAGAGATTATCTAAATCAATTTGTTATCATTTACCTCGATGACATTCTGATCTATTCGAAAACATTACAGGAACATGTACATCATGTAAGACTGGTACTTCAGAGGTTACGAGACAATTCCCTGTTCGCTAAATTGGAGAAATGCTCTTTTCATCAGAGTTCCATCCCCTTTTTGGGGTATATTATTTCTGAATCAGGTTTTGAGATGGATCCTGATAAACTGTCGGCTATCAAGGACTGGCCCAGACCAACTACTCTCAAATCCCTGCAGAGGTTTCTTGGCTTTGCCAATTACTATAGAAAGTTTATAAAGAACTTTGCTGACATCACGTCTCCACTCACTTCTCTTACTAAGAAAGGGCATCAGCATTTTCTTCTGCACCTCTCCTCAGTCATCCAATTCCTGATCTCCAGTTTATTTTGGAGGTTGATGCTTCCTCTATAGCAGCTGGAGCTGTTCTCTCCCAACGTGATCCGACTACCAGCAAGATACATCCTGTGCCGTTCTTTTAAAAAAAATTCAATCCTTCCGAGTTAAATTATGATGTGGGCAATAAGGAGCTTTTGGCTATAAAATTATCTTTGGATGAATGGAGGCATTGGTTAGAGGGTGCCAGTCAACCTTTTTTCATTCTGACAGATCACAAGAATCTTTTATACCTCCAAACAGCTACACGTCTCAATCCTCGTCAGGCTCGGTGGGCCTTGTTCTTCTCCAGGTTTAATTTTGTACTTTCCAATGTTCCTGGTTCAAAAAATTCCAAGGCAGATGCTTTATCTAGGCAGTTCCAATCTTCTGAACCTTCTCCATTGGATTCAGAACCTATACTACGTCCAGTCAAAGTTTTGGCTCAAGTATCCTCTTTTCCAGTACAGGCTTTACATGCTGCTCAAGTCCGGGTACCATCTTCTTGCAAACTACCTTCTGGTATCCTGTATGTACCCAAAGGATTACGTCTTAAGCTTCTACGTTGGGCTCATGACAACATTTCAGCAGGTCATCCTGGAATAACCAATACATTGTGGAAACTGAAGCAGCATGTTTGGTGGTCCACTATGAGGAGGGATGTTAAGGATTATATTGCTGCTTGTAGTTCTTGTGCTTCGAACAAACAATCTTCTCATCGACCGTTTGGTCTATTACACCCTCTTCCTATTCCTCATTACCCTTGGTCTTACTTATCCATGGACTTTGTTACAGATCTTCCTGTTTCTGCTGGAAATATGACCATTTGGGTAGTGGTGGATCGGTTCTCCAAGTCTGCTCACTTCATACCTCTTCCAGGCTTGCCTTCAGCTCAAAGACTTTCTGAACTCTTTGTTCTACATATATCTCGTTTACATGGTTTTCCCACTGACATAGTCTCAGATCGTGGAGTCCAATTTGTTTCCAAATTTTGGAGGTCTTTTTGTAAGCACTTCGGAATCAACATATCACTTTCTACTGCACACCATCCTCAATCCAACGGACAGACTGAGCGTGTAAATCAAGCCTTGGAATCTTTTCTTAGACATTATGTAGACCATCACCACTCCAACTGGTCTCAGTTATTGCCTTTGGTGGAATTAGCTCACAACTCACTTTATAACGCCTCATTACAGACCTCTCCCTTTAAGGCAGCTTATGGATTTGAACCTAGAACCTTTCCTATGATTACCAGTTCTACTGAAGTCCCTGGAGCAGATCGTATAGTAAAAAATCTCAGTAATCATTGGCAACTCATTCGTCAAAATCTACTCTCTTCTTCCTTAAGACATAAGAAATATGCTGATCGCAGAAGGTGCAAGGCTCCTTTACTTCATACTGGAGACAGAGTATTTTTATCCACCAGATTTATACATCTAAAACAACCTTGTACCAAGTTGGGTCCTAAGTACATTGGACCTTTTCGAATTGTTTCCAGAGTTTGTTCTTCTGCATACCGCCTGGCCTTACCCAAGACTCTCAAGATCCATCCAGTGTTTCATGTCTCCCTACTCAAGCCAGTCATCTACAATCGGTACTCTATCAAGAGTAAACCGCCTCCTCCACTTTCTGTAGAGGGAACTTCTGAGTTTGAAGTCAGCCAGATTCTCGATTCCAAGCTACGGGGCAATCGGCTGTACTACCTGGTCCATTGGAAGGGTTATCCTATCACTGTCACGCTCGGCTGCTGGGAAGCTCTGCAGTCCTCTCTGTGTGCTTGATTGACAGGTGTCTGAGCCACCCCTTCCTGATTATGTCACAACCAGGCTTTTTATTCCGGACTTCCTGTTTCTCCAGTGCCCGTTTGTTTGTTTAACTTTGTGGCTTCTGTTAGGAATTCGCTTTGGAATCTCTCTAACTGCTGCTTTTCTGTTGCCAATCTCTTCAAGGAATTACTTTGCTGGATTAACCTTCAACCTCCTGATTACCTGTCTCCAAACAATGCAAGTACTGTTTGTTTTGTGAAACTTTCAAGCTGCCTGTTTACCTGCTGCAAATTCTGACTACTCTGTGTACTGCCAAACTATTCAAATACTGTTATTTCTGTGAAACCTTCAATCTGCATGTTTACCTGTTTCCAAACTCTGCAAATACAATTATTCAGTGTAAACCTTCAAACTGCTTGATATCCTGTTGCCAATCTCAACAAGTACTGATTAATCTGTGTGAACCTTCAAACTACCAGATTACCTGTTGCTATCTCTGCAAGTTCTGACAACACAGTGTTAACCTTCAAACTACCTGATTACATGTTGTTAACTCTGCAAGTTCTGACTACACAGTGTTAACCCTGAAACTGCCTGATTACCTGTTGCATACTCTGCAAAGACTGTTTTCATAGTGTTAACCCTCAAACTGCCTGATTAGCTGTTGCATACTCTGCAAAGACTGTCTACACAGTGTTAACCCTCAAACTGCCAAATTACCTACTCCTGCATTATTAACTGTTTCCTGTTTTTACCCTTCTTCTGTCTGAGTATAAGGTGACTATCCCTGCTCTCCTGATTCTGTGGAAGACATTTCCTGAAACCAGTTCCTTATTCAGAAGTCTATCTGGCTGATATCTTGAATTACTTTGGTACAGGCTAACCCTGCTCCATATCGTGAGTACTTTGTTTTTTGGAGGTTGTCGTGGGGTCACGTCCTGGATTAAACTCAGAGTGCAAGGGTGTTGTTTAAGTTCGCCCTAGCATTTGGGTCTTCTTCTGGACATTTCCTAACCTGACAAGGAAGAGTTGTGGTGTCCATCACCACCAGAAACAGCCTTATCAGCATCGCTTGCTGGACCAGCGGCAACGCAGGAAGAGGATTGTGAGGAAGAGGAGTCAGGGGAGGAATGTGGCTTTGAGGAGGAGGAGGAGGAAGACCAAGCACAACAGGCATCCCAGGGTGCTCGTTGTTGTCACCTATCTGGTACCAGTGGTGTTGTACGTGGCTGGGGGGAAGAAGATACCTTCAGTGAGATCAGTGAGGACAAGGAACGGGACATGAGTAGCTCGGCATCCAACCTTGTGCAAATGGGGTCTTTCATGCTGTCGTGCCTGTTGAGGGACACTCGTATAAAAAAGCTGAAGGAGAACCAACTGAACTGGGTGTCCACGCTACTAGACCCCCGGTATAAGCATAAAGTGACTGAAATGTTACCGAATTCCTGCAAGTCAGAAAGGATGGAGCAGTTCAAAAATAAATTAAAAAGTATGCTTTACACAGTGTATAAGGGTGATCTCACAGCACAACAGGAATCTAACAGGGGAAGAGATGAAAGTAATACTCCTCCTCCCACGACCACGGCGGCAAGGACAGGACGCTTTCCAGACGTGTTGTTGATGGAGGACATGCAGACCTTTTTAACTCCTATGCATCGCCGCAGCCCTTCGGGATCCAGCCTCAGAGAACGACTCAACCGACAGGTAGCAGACTACCTCGCATTAACTGCGGATCTCGACACTCTGAGGAGCGATGGACCCCTTGACTACTGGGTGTGCAGGCTTGACCTGTGGCCTGAGCTATCCCAATTTGCAATCGAACTTCTGGCCTGCCCCGCTTCAAGTGTCCTGTCATAAAGGACCTTCAGTGCAGCAGGAGGTATTGTCACTGAGAAGAGAAGTTGCCTAGGTCAAAAAAGTCTTGATTATCTCACCTTTATTAAAATGAATGAGGGATGGATCCCGAAGGGACTGACATTGGGCGATACATTAGAGTAAAAAAGGCCTGATGAGATGAGCTGCCTTGGGCTAAAAATGGTACACACGCTGCTGTATTTTATCTTCGAATGCCGGATGACTTGCGTGACTTATCCACCAACAACTAGGGTTCAAGCCGCAATGTTTTAGGGCACTTTCTAAATGTCAAACATCAATTTTTCTGGGCGCTGCTACAATACCTAATTTTTCTGGCCTCTGGTGCTGCACTGTGGCTTCAAAACCCAAACCAAAAAAAAGGCACATAACAGGGATTAAACTGCTAAGAATAGTACTACTTAACACACCACTCATATCTGGTGGCACAGTAGATTGCACGCGCAGTGCCCCAAATTTGAAGTAGGAGGACCGACCAAGCATCTTTTTCCATCTCCCGGTTCCTAAAAATGATCTCCGGGTTCCTAAAATCGATGCCATACCTGTACTCGATTGTGCAAAAGGAAGTCATGGCATATGCGGTCTTTCATGCTGTCGTGCATGTTGAAGGTCGGGGACCCTCATATAAAAAGGGTGAAGGAGAACGACCTGTACTGGGTGTCCAAGCATCTTTTTCCATCTCCCGGTTCCTAAAAAATATCTCCGGGTTCCTAAAATCGATGCCATACCTGTACTCGATTGTGCAAAAGGAAGTCATGGCATATGGGGTCTTTCATGCTGTCGTGCCTGTTGAAGGTCGGGGACCCTCTTATAAAAAGGCTGAAGGAGAACAACCTGTACTGGGTGTCCAAGCATCTTTTTCCATCTCCCGGTTCCTAAAAAATATCTCTGGGTTCCTAAAATCGATGCCATACCTGTACTCGATTGTGCAAAAGGAAGTCATGGCATATGGGGTCTTTCATGCTGTCGTGCATGTTGAGGGTCGGGGACCCTCATATAAAAAGGCTGAAGGAGAACGACCTGTACTGGGTGTCCAAGCATCTTTTTCCATCTCCCGGTTCCTAAAAAATATCTCCGGGTTCCTAAAATCGATGCCATACCTGTACTCGATTGTGCAAAAGGAAGTCATGGCATATGGGGTATTTAATGCTGTCATGCCTGTTGAAGGTCGGGGACCCTCTTATAAAAAGGCTGAAGGAGAACGACCTGTACTGGGTGTCCAAACATCTTTTTCCATCTCCCGGTTCCTAAAAAATATCCCCGGGTTCCTAAAATCGATGCCATACCTGTACTCGATTGTGCAAAAGGAAGTCATGGCATATGGGGTCTTTCATGCTGTCGTGCCTGTTGAAGGTCGGGGACCCTCTTATAAAAAGGCTGAAGGAGAACGACCTGTACTGGGTGTCCAAGCATCTTTTTCCATCTCCCGGTTCCTAAAAAATATCTCCGGGTTCCTAAAATCGATGCCATACCTGTACTCGATTGTGCAAAAGGAAGTCATGGCATATGGGGTCTTTCATGCTGTCGTGCCTGTTGAAGGTCGGGGACCCTCTTATAAAAAGGCTGAAGGAGAACGACCTGTACTGGGTGTCCAAGCATCTTTTTCCATCTCCCGGTTCCTAAAAAATATCTCCGGTTTCCTAAAATCGATGACATACCTGTACTCGATTGTGCAAAAGGAAGTCATGGCATATGGGGTCTTTCATGCTGTCGTGCCTGTTGAAGGTCGGGGACCCTCTTATAAAAAGGCTGAAGGAGAACAACCTGTACTGGGTGTCCAAGCATCTTTTTCCATCTCCCGGTTCCTAAAAAATATCTCTGGGTTCCTAAAATCAATGCCATACCTGTACTCGATTGTGCAAAAGGAAGTCATGGCATATGGGGTCTTTCATGCTGTCGTGCATGTTGAGGGTCGGGGACCCTCATATAAAAAGGCTGAAGGAGAACGACCTGTACTGGGTGTCCAAGCATCTTTTTCCATCTCCCGGTTCCTAAAAAATATCTCTGGGTTCCTAAAATCGATGCCATACCTGTACTCGATTGTGCAAAAGGAAGTCATGGCATATGGGGTATTTAATGCTGTCATGCCTGTTGAAGGTCGGGGACCCTCTTATAAAAAGGCTGAAGGAGAACGACCTGTACTGGGTGTCCAAGCATCTTTTTCCATCTCCTGGTTCCTAAAAAATATCCCCGGGTTCCTAAAATCGATGCCATACCTGTACTCGATTGTGCAAAAGGAAGTCATGGCATATGGGGTCTTTCATGCTGTCGTGCCTGTTGAAGGTCGGGGACCCTCTTATAAAAAGGCTGAAGGAGAACGACCTGTACTGGGTGTCCAAGCATCTTTTTCCATCTCCCGGTTCCTAAAAAATATCTCCGGGTTCCTAAAATCGATGCCATACCTGTACTCGATTGTGCAAAAGGAAGTCATGGCATATGGGGTCTTTCATGCTGTCGTGCCTGTTGAAGGTTGGGGACCCTCTTATAAAAAGGCTGAAGGAGAACGACCTGTACTGGGTGTCCAAGCATCTTTTTCCATCTCCCGGTTCCTAAAAATTATCTCCGGTTTCCTAAAATCGATGACATACCTGTACTCGATTGTGCAAAAGGAAGTCATGGCATATGGGGTCTTTCATGCTGTCATGCATGTTGAGGGTCGGGGACCGTCTTATAAAAAGGCTGAAGGAGAACGACCTGTACTGGGTGTCCAAGCATCTTTTTCCATCTCCCGGTTCCTAAAAAATATCTCCTGGTTCCTAAAATCGATGCCATACCTGTACTCAATTGTGCAAAAGGAAGTCATGACATATGGGGTCTTTCATGCTGTCGTGCATGTTGAGGGTCGGGGACCCTCGTATAAAAAGGCTGAAGGAGAATGACCTGTACTGGGTGTCCAAGCATCTTTTTCCATCTCCCGGTTCCTAAAAAATATCTCCGGGTTCCTAAAATCAATGCCATACCTGTACTCGATTGTGCAAAAGGAAGTCATGGCATATGGGGTCTTTCATGGTGTCGTGCATGTTGAGGGTCGGGGACCCTCGTATAAAAAGGCTGAAGGAGAACGACCTGTACTGGGTGTCCAAGCATCTTTTTCCATCTCCCGGTTCCATAAATCCATGCCATATACACTTCCCCTGATAGGGGACACCGCAGTGGAAGGTACCCGGCCACAATTTCTTTGCACAAAAGGCAATCCCGGACCCCAACCTGTACTCGATTGTGCAAAAGGAAGTAACCTTACCATGGGTCCCAGACCGCACGTCTTTGTAATTCTCTGTCTGGGAAATTATATATCTATCAAATCTATCTATTTATCTATCAAATCTATCTAACTATCAATCGTATCTATCAAATGTATATTGCATCTATTGATCTATGTAATTCGTATCTATCAAATGTATATTGCATCTATCGATCTATGTAATTCATATCTATCAAATGTATATTGCATCTATTGATCTATGTAATTCGTATCTATCAAATGTATATTGCATCTATTGATCTATGTAATTCATATGTATCAAATGTATATTGCATCTATCGATCTATGTAATTCGTATCTATCAAATGTATATTGCATCTTTTGATCTATGTAATTCGTATCTATCAAATGTATATTGCATCTATTGATCTATGTAATTCGTATCTATCAAATGTATATTGCATCTTTTGATCTATGTAATTCGTATCTATCAAATGTATATTGCATCTATTGATCTATGTAATTTGTATCTATCAAATGTGTATTGCATCTATTGATCTATGTAAATTGTATCTATCAAATGTACATTGCATCTATTGATTTATGTAATTCGTATCTATCAAATGTATATTGCATCTATTGATCTATGTAATTTGTATCTATCCAATGTATATTGCATCTATTGATCTATGTAATCTATGTAGCTATCTATCAAATCTATCTATCTCGTGGCCGGACTGTTTTGTGACAGCCACTTGTGTTTCGGCCAAATTTGAAGTAGGAGGACCGACCAAGCATCTTTTTCCATTTCCCGGTTCCGAAAATCCATGCCATATACACGTCCCCTGGCGGCGCAACTGCCTCTGGGAACCTTATCATGCCATATACACCTCCACCGATAGGGGGAGTAACAGGTATAAAACTGCTAAGAATAGTACTACTTAACACACCACTCATATCTGGTGGCACAATAGATTGCATGCGCAGTGCCCCAAATTTGAAGCAGGAGGACCGAGCAAGCATCTTTTTCCATCTCCCGGTTACGAAAATCCATGCCATATACACGTCCCCTGGTGGCGCAACTGCCTCTGGGAACCTTACCATGGGTCACAGACCGCATGTCTTATTGCAATTCTCTGTCAGGGAAATTATATGTCTATCAAATCTATCTATTTATCTATCGAATCTATCTAACTATCAATCGTATCTATCAAATATATATTGCATTTATTGATCTATGTAATTCGTATCTATCAAATGTATATTGCATCTATTGATCTATGTAAATCGTATCTATCAAATGTATATTGCATCTATTGATCTATGTAATTCGTATCTATCAAATGTATATTGCATCTATTGATCTATGTAATTCGTATCTATCAAATGTATATTGCATCTATCGATCTATGTAATTCGCATCTATCAAATGTATATTGCATCTTTTGATCTATGTAATTCGTATCTGGACAGCACCAATAAACAAGGGCTGTCCAGCGTACTGAAAAAATTGATAATAGGAGTAAATTAGAAAGTTTCTTAAAATTGCATGCTCTATATGAATCACAAAAGAAAAATTTGGGTTCAGTGTCCCTTTAAAAGTATTGATGGAGTATGCTTTGCCTTTCTGTCAGCTGATATTACATTGCCAACAATATGTTGAAATGTTTTTTTACAAACCTACGGCTAGATTACGAGTTTTGACCTTGCATTCTATTGGCTGATCCAATCAGCCAATCGGATTGAACTTCAATTGACTTCTGCCGGTCTGGATGTCCTCTACTGGCCCATCGGATGAAGACTTCTGGACGGATCTGATGACCACTTGCGCCCGGCTGGGTGAAGACGGCTCAAGGTAGGGTGATCTTCAATGGGGTAGTGTTAGGTTTTTTAAGGGGGTATTGGGTGGGTTTTAGAGTAGGGGTGTGTGGGTGGTGGGTTGTAATGTTGGGGGGGTATTGTATTCTTTTATTTACAGGTAAAAGAGCTGATTACTTTGGGGCAATGCCCTGCAAAAGGCCCTTTTAAGGGCTATTTGTAATTTAGTGTATGGTAAGGAATTGTATTATTTTGGGGGACTTTTTTATTTTATTAGGGGGATTAGATTAGGTGTAATTAGTTTAAAATATTGTAATTTCTTTTTTATTTTCTTTAATTTAGTGTTTGTTGTTTTTCGTAATTTAGTTTATTTAATTTAATTGTATTTAATTGTAGGTAGTTTAGGTAATTAATTTAATTATAGAGTAGTGTTAGGTGTAATTGTAACTTAGGTTAGGGTTTATTTTACAGGTATATTTGTACTTATTTTAGCTAGGTAGTTATTAAATAGTTAATAACTATTTAATAACTATTGTACCTAGTTAAATTAAATACAAAGTTGCCAGTAAAATAAAAATAAATCATAAAATAGCTACAATGTAACTATTAGTTATATTGTAGCTATCTTATGGTTTATTTTACTGGTAAGTATTTAGTTTTAAATAGGAATAATTTATTTAATTGTAGTTATTTTATTTAGATGTATTTAAATTATATTTAAATTAGGGGGGTGTTAGGGTTAGACTTAGGTTTAGGGGTTAATAACTTTATTATAGTAGCGGCGACATTGGTGGTGGCAGATTAGGGGTTAATAAATGTAAGTAGGTGTCAGCGATGTTAGGGCAGGCAGATAAGGGGTTAATAAAAATTAACTAGTGTTTGCGAGGCGGAGTGCAGCGGTTTAGGGATTAATACATTTATTAAAGTAGCGGCGATGTCCGGTCGGCAGATTAGGGGTTAATAAGTGTAGTTAGGTTGCGGCGACGTTGGGGGCGGCAAATTAGGGGTTAATAACTATAATGTAGGTGTCGGAGATGTTAGGGGCAGCAGATTAGGGGTTCATAAGTATAATGTAGGTGGCGGCGATGTCTGGTCGGCAGATTAGGGGTTAAAAATATTTATTATAGTGTTTGCGATGTGGGGGGGTCCTCGGTTTAGGGGTTAATAGGTAGTTTATGGGTGTTAGTGTACTTGTTAGCACTTTAGTTAAGAGTTTTTACTTAGGCCATTTAATAATAGTTGTGTCCTAAAGTCCAGTTTTGTCAGACTACAAAATCTTAAGTGGAATTTAACCTCTGCTTTCAACAAGGGCTTGTGTGTAGACTGATGGAGGGAGGGAGTTGGTTTGTGATGTTTATTAAAACGATATTGAACTCAGAAATGTTCTCTTGTTATTCAGACAGAGCATACAATTTAAAAAAAAGTTTCTATTTTACTTCTATTATGAAGAAATAGTGCTGCCCTCTAGTGCTCTTGAAAATGTACTGCTATATAGACAAGAGAAAGGTTCAATGGCACTACCTAAAGTAATTTTGAATGCCTACACCCTCAGTGTGTTGGTCAGCTTCTTTGCTATATATTGGGGTGGGTGGTGCTATGTATTAATTAAATTTCAGAAACAAAGTGTAATGGGTTGAGAACCCATTCTAGAATACACTACTAGCACTCATGGTAGGCATATGTGGCGTATAGTAATTTAGTTGAAAGTGAACAACAAACGGTTGTAGAGATCTCACTGGGATAAATAAAACATAACTTTTAATATATACACATAAAATTGGAGATAAAATTGAGGGATGTACAAATTAAAAACAGAAAGCTCATAGTAGGGTAATAAGGTACACAAATTATACCACAAATGTGGAGATAAGTAATAATATATGTAAGTATACTTATTGTGACTCTCGAATACCTAGGTATTCAATACTCCAAGTTCTCAATGGATATCTAACACCCAATAAGTGTTGCAATCATTTGCCTCTCCATTTATAGAACATGAGTAGTTACACTAGGAGGGGATTAGTAATTTGCTAGAATAAGATTTAAGTAATGTTTGTTGGTATATTTGATAACATGTGAATCAGATGGAGTAAATCAGCATAATGTGTTCCATCTTGATTCAGCGCTGAGTTCAATGATACAAATATAACCAAGCAAGAATATTAAACGTATTTGGATGATAATTTTTAATCCAAAAATGGTTAAGGTGTCACTTATAAGTATTAATGCATTCAAACCTTCTAAATCCAAAGAGGATTATAAATCATAATATCAGATTCAGAAATCAGTGTGTTTGGTGCGTACTCAGGTATCTTGTAACCTGCATATTTGGTGTGTGCTTTAGATATCCAGGAGTGTTAAATCACACATGATCATTTGAAGTCTTGAACTTGTATTATGTTAATCAGATAAATTCGTTTGTGACTTCCAAGTTATGATCAGTACGTTGTGATTATAACCAACTTTCCCCTGATTAAACACAAGGTTTTGCTGACTCTAATGGTAGTCATTTATATTGAGGACCACTTCGTTATGTCTTAATACATGATATATCATTTGCTGAAACACCAGAGGGAAAAAAAGTATTTTACTTTTTATCTTTTTTACTTTTGCATAACTGGCAAATATATTGCTTTAGTTACATAAGTTAAATACAAAGGTTATAGTGTAACACCAGACAAGGTGTGTCTGTGGTTGTACTGCCTCAGTGTGTCTAATTCGGTGCACACCAATTGCCAGCAGCTGAATCTTTGTTTGTTTCACTGCAGTATGTGGGGCTGCTGATCACTTGTATATTCAAATGACCATGTCAGTTTAAACAACTAAATTGCCAACTCATATAATCAGCTAAAGAGATAAGTAAATTAATAGCAGGCACTAGCGTTTGCACAGTTGTTCACATTAAGCTGGATTGAGTATAGTTTAGAGTTGTTTTGACAATGTGATCACCAGTATTGAGCGCAAAAGGTTAGCGCTTGCATAAATCAATAACTGAGTCTTATTTACTCTATTGTTAATAAATGTACACTATAGCTGTGTATCGAGTTCCTTACTTAATAAATAATAATGCAAGTAAATATTAGCTAAATTGCGCTTGCGATTACTTAGCCAGGAATAGCTGTTTCTTTCATGTAATTGGCAAGAGTCCATGAGCTAGTGACATATGGGATATACAATCCTACCAGGAGGGGCAAAGTTTCCCAAACCTCAAAATGCCTATAAATACACCCCTCACCACACCCACAACTCAGTTTTTACAAACTTTGCCTCCTATGGAGGTGGTGAAGTAAGTTTGTGCTAAGATTTCTACGTTGATATGCGCTTCTCAGCATTGTTGAAGCCCGATTCCTCTCAGAGTACAGTGAATGTCAGAGGGACGTGAAGGGAGTATCACTTATTTGAATACGATGATTTCCTTAATGGGGGTCTATTTCATAGGTTCTCTGTTATCGGTCATAGAGATTCATCTCCTACCTCCCTTTTCAGATCGACGATATACACTCAATTTACCATTACCTCTACTAATAACTGTTTTAGTACTGGTTTGGCTATCTGCTATATGTGGATGGGTGTCTTTTGGTAAGTATGTTTTTATTACTTAAGACACTCTCAGCTATGGTTTGGCACTTTATGCAATTATATAAAGTTCTAAATATATGTATTGTACTTATATTTGCCATGAGTCAGGTTCATGTATTTCCTTCTGCAGACTGTCAGTTTCATATTTGGGAATGTAAACACTTTAAGAAATTTTTTTCTTACCTGGGGTTTAGTCTTTTTTCAATTTGACTACTTTTTTCAATTGCGGGTGTTAGGCCCGCGGGTGCGTCAAATGCTAGACTTTATTGCGTCATTTTTGGCGCGAACTTTTTTGGCGCAAACTTTTTTGGCGCGAAAATATACGTTTATGATGCAACTTTGTCATTTCCGGCGTCATACGTGACGCCGAGACCTTTCACACGGCGGCGTCATTAGTGACGCAAGTGTGTCATTTCCGGTCATTTTTGGCGGCAAAAAAGTTTATGTTACGTTGTGCGTCATACTTGGCGCCAAATTTTTTTCATTATTTCAATACCCCATTGATGTTTGCCTCCTGCTTTCTTCTCTATCAGGGGCCTATGGTTTTGCATTTTTTCCCATTCCTGAAAAAACTGTCATTTAAGGAAATAGATAATTTTGCTTAATATGTTGTTTTTTCTCTTACATTGAGCAAGATGTCCCAATCTGATCCTGTCTCTGAAGTTTCTGCTGGAACATTGCTGCCTGACATCGGTTCTACCAAAGCTAAGTGCATTTGTTGTAAAATTGTAGAAATTATTCCACCGAATGTCATTTGTAATAGTTGCCAGGATAAACTTTTACATGCAGATAGTGTTTCTATCAGTAATAGTACATTGCCAGTTGCAGTTCCTTCAACTTCTAATGTGCATGATATACCTGTAAATTTTAAAGAATTTGTTTCTGATTCTATTATGAAGGCTTTGTCTGCATTTCCACCTTCTAATAAACGTAAAAGGTCTTTTAAAACTTCTCATTTAGCTGATGAAATTTCAAATGACCAACAACATAATAATTCATCCTCTTCTGATGAGGATCTATCTGAAACAGAAGATCCTTCCTCAGATATTGACACTGACAAATCTACTCATTTATTTAAAATAGAGTATATGCGTTCTTTATTAAAAGAAGTGTTAATTACTTTGGATATTGAGGTAACCAGTCCTATTGACGTTCAGTCTAATAAACGTTTAAATGCTGTTTTTAAACCTCCTGTGGTTTCCCCAGGTGTTTTTCCCATTCCTGAGGCTATATCTGATATGATTTCTAGGGAATGGAATAAGCCAGGTACTTCCTTTATTCCTTCTTCAAGGTTTAAGAGATTGTATCCTTTACCAGAAAAATCTATAGAGTTTTGGGAAAAGATCCCCAAAGTTGATGGGGCTATTTCTACTCTTGCTAAACGTACCACTATTCCTATGGAAGATAGCACTTCCTTTAAGGATCCTTTAGATAGGAAGCTTGAATCTTATCTAAGGAAGGCCTATTTATATTCAGGTCATCTTCTCAGACCTGCTATTTCTTTGGGTGATGTTGCGGCTGCATCAACTTTCTGGTTGGAAAATTTAGCGCAACATGAATTGGATTCTGACATATCTAGCATTGTTTGCTTATTACAACATGCTAATCATTTTATTTGTGATGCCATTTTTGATATTATCAAAATTGATGTTAGATCCATGTCTTTAGCTGTATTAGCTAGAAGAGCTTTGTGGCTTAAATCTTGGAATGCTGATATGACATCTAAATCTAGATTACTATCTCTTTCTTTCCAAGGTAATAATTTATTTGGTTCTCAGTTGGATTCTATTATTTCAACTATCACTGGAGGAAAAGGAGTTTTTTTGCCTCAGGATAAAAAACCTAAGGGTAAATCTAAGGCTTCTAACCGTTTTCGTTTCTTTCGTCAGAATAAGGAACAAAAACTCAATCCTCCTCCCAAGGAATCTGCTTCCAGTTGGAAGCCTTCCTCAAATTGGAATAAATCCAAGCCATTTAGGAAACCAAAGTCTGCCCCTAAGTCCGCATGAAGGTGCGGCCCTCATTCCAGCTCAGCTAAAGATTAAGGTTTAAGGTTTTTCAAGGATTTTTGGATAAAATCTGTCCAAAATCATTGGATTCAGAGCATTGTCTCTCAAGGGTATCGAATAGGATTCAAAGTAAGACCTCCTGTGAGAAGATTTTTTCTCTCACACATTCCTGTAAATCCAGTAAAAGCTCAGGCTTTTCTGAAGTGTGTTTCAGACCTGGAGTCTTCAGGGGTAATCATGCCAGTTCCTCCTCAGGAACAAGGTTTGGGGTTTTATTCAAACCTATTCATTGTACCAAAGAAAGAAAATTTGTTCAGACCAGTTCTGGATCTGAAAATTTTGAATCGTTATGTAAGAGTACCAACTTTCAAGATGGTGACTATAAAGACTATTCTGCCTTTTGTTCAGCAAGGACATTATATGTCCACAATAGACTTGCAGGATGCATACCTTCATATTCCGATTCATCCAGAACACTATCAGTTTCTGAGATTCTCTTTTCTAGACAAGCATTACCAATTTGTTGCTCTTCCATTTGGCCTAGCAACAGCTCCAAGAATATTTTCAAAGGTTCTGGGTGCCCTACTATCTGTAATCAGAGAACAGGGTATTGCGGTGTTTCCTTATTTGGACGATATCTTGGTACTAGCTCAGTCTTTACATACTGCAGAATCTCACACAAATCAACTAGTGTTGTTTCTTCGGAAACATGGTTGGAGGATCAATTTACCAAAAAGTTTCTTGACAAGGGTCACCTTTTTAGGCTTCCAGATAGATTCAGTGTCCATGACTCTGTCTCTAACAGACAAGAGATGTTTAAAATTGGTTGCAGCATGTCGGCTCCTTCAGTCTCAGTCATTCCCTTCAGTGGCTATGTGCATGGAAGTTTTAGGTCTCATGACTGCAGCATCGGACGCGATCCCCTTTGCTCGTTTTCACATGAGACCTCTACAGCTTTGTATGCTGAATCAATGGTGCAGGGATTATACAAAGATATCACAATTAATATCCTTGAATCCCAATGTACGACACTCTCTGACATGGTGGATAGATCACCATCGTTTGGTTCAAGGGGCTTCTTTTGTTCGCCCAACCTGGACTGTGATCACAACAGATGCGAGTCTTTCAGGTTGGGGAGCTGTTTGGGGGTCTCTGACAGCACAAGGGGTTTGGAAATCTCAAGAGGCGAGATTACCAATAAATATTTTAGAACTCCGTGCAATTCTCAGGGCTCTTCAGTTCTGGCCTCTACTAAAGATAGAACCGTTCATTTGTTTTCAGACAGACAATTTCACAACTGTGGCTTATGTCAATCATCAGGGTGGGACTCACAGTCCCCAAGCTATGAAAAAAGTATCTCGGATACTTGCTTGGGCGGAATCCAGCTCCTGTCTAATCTCTGCGGTGCATATCCCAGGTGTAGACAATTGGGAGGCGGATTATCTCAGCCGCCAGACTTTACATCCAGGGGAGTGGTCTCTCCATCCAGATGTGTTTTCTCAGATTGTTCAGATGTGGGGGCTTCCAGAGATAGATCTCATGGCCTCTCATCTAAACAAGAAACTTCCCAGATACCTTTCCAGGTCCAGGGATGTTCAGGCGGAAGCAGTGGATGCGTTGACACTTCCTTGGTGTTATCAACCTGCTTACATCTTCCCGCCTCTAGTTTTCCTTCCAAGAGTGATCTCCAAAATCATCATGGAACAGTCTTTTGTGTTGCTGGTGGCTCCAGCATGGCCACACAGGTTTTGGTATGCGGATCTGGTTTGGATGTCCAGTTGCCCGCCTTGGCCTCTTCCGTTACGGTTGGACCTACTGTCTGAAGGTCCGTTTTTCCATCAGGATCTCAAATCATTAAATTTGAAGGTTTGGAAATTGAACGCTTAGTTCTAAGTCATAGAGGTTTCTCTGATTCAGTGATTAATACTATGTTACAAGCTCGTAAATCTGTCTCTAGAAAGATTTATTATAGAGTTTGGAAGACTTACATTTCATGGAGTTCTTCTCATAAATTCTCCTGGCATTCTTTTAGAATTCCTAGAATTTTGCAGTTTCTTCAGGATGGTTTGGATAAGGGTTTGTCTGCAAGTTCCTTGAAAGGACAAATCTCTGCTCTTTCTGTTTTATTTCACAGAAAGATTGCTATACTTCCTGATATACACTGTTTTGTACAGGCTTTAGTTCGTATTAAGCCTGTCATTAAGTCAATTTCTCCTCCTTGGAGTCTTAATTTGGTTCTGAGGGCTTTACAGGCTCCTCCATTTGAACTTATGCATTTTTTGGACATTAAACTACTTTCTTGGAAAGTGTTGTGCCTTTTGGCTATCTCTTCTGCTAGAAGAGTTTCTGAGCTATCTGCTCTTTCTTGTGAGTCTCCTTTTCTGATTTTTCATCAGGATAAGGCAGTTTTGCGGACTTCTTTTCAATTTTTACCTAAGGTTGTGAATTCTAACAACATTAGTAGAGAAATTGTTGTCCCTTCTTTATGTCCTAATCCTAAGAATCCTTTGGAGAGATCCTTACATTCTTTGGATGTGGTAAGAGCTTTGAAATATTATGTGGAAGCTACTAAAATTTTAGGAAGACTTCCAGTCTATTTGTTTTATTTTCTGGTCCTAGGAAAGGTCAGAAAGCTTCTGCTATTTCCTTGGATTCTTGGTTGAAACTTTTGATTCATCAAGCTTATTTGGAGTCGGGTCAATCCCCGCCTCAGAGAATTACATCTCATTCTACTAGATCAGTCTCCACTTCATGGGCTTTTAAGAATGAAGCTTCAGTTGATCAGATTTGCAAAGCAGCAACTTGGTCCTCTTTGCATACATTTACTAAATTCTACCATTTTGATGCATTTGCTTCTTCGGAAGCAGTCTTTGGTAGAAAAGTTCTTCAGGCAGCTGTTTCAGTTTGATTCTTCTGCTTTTGATTTAAGTTTTTTCTTTCAAAAGTGAAAATAAACTTATTTTTTGGGTTGTGGATTATTTTTTCAGCGGAATATGGCTGTTTTTATTTTATTCCCTCCCTCTCTAGTGACTCTTGAGTGGAAGACTCCACATCTTAGGTATTGATATCCCATATGTCACTAGCTCATGGACTCTTGCCAATTACATTAAAGAAAACATAATTTATGTAAGAACTTACCTGATAAATTAATTTCTTTCATATTGGCAAGAGTCCATGAGGCCCACCCTTTTTATGGTGGTTATGATTTTTTTGTATAAAGCACAATTATTTCCAAATTTCCTTTGTTGATGCTTTCTACTCCTTTCTTTATCACCCCACTGCTTGGCTATTCATTAAACTGAGTTGTGGGTGTGGTGAGGGGTGTATTTATAGGCATTTTGAGGTTTGGGAAACTTTGCCCCTCCTGGTAGGATTGTATATCCCATATGTCACTAGCTCATGGACTCTTGCCAATATGAAAGAAATGAATTTATCAGGTAAGTTCTTACATAAATTATGTTTTTAGTAATACCGCATATGTGACTCAGCAGCCGATAATTTCCCTGTAGCTATCAGCTAAGTAAATGCTAACTTCACGTTGGTGGAGTATAATAGTAGATAACTATTTGCATAATGTAGTCAGTTATTAACCAAGATAAGTACGATCTGATAGAAGGTTTGAATTAACAATAAAGTTACCCTACATAGAGTTAAGCCCTAACAAACACAGGAGCTCCCTGACTCCTCACCAATGCCCTAACATGTTTCGCCGCTCTCACGGCTTTCTCAAGAAAAGGGTGGGCCTCATGGACTCTTGCCAATATGAAAGAAATGAATTTATCAGGTAAGTTCTTACATAAATTATGTTTTCTTTCATGTAATTGGCAAGAGTCCATGAGCTAGTGACGTATGGGATATCAAATACCGAAGATGTGGAACTCCATGCAAGAGTCACTAGAGAGGGAGGGATAAAAATAAACAACAACCATATGCTGAAAAATTAATCCACAACCCAAAATATAAGTTATTCTCATGAAGAAAAGAAAAACTTAAAACATCAGCAGAAGAATCAAACTGAAACAGCTGCCTGAAGAACTTTTCTACCAAAAACTGCTTCTGAAGAAGCAAATACATCAAAACGGTAGAATTTAGTAAATGTATGCAAAGAGGACCAAGTTGCCGCTTTGCAATTCTGATCAACTGAAGCTTCATTTTTAAAAGCCCACGAAGTGGAGACTGATCTAGTAGAATGAGCTGTAATTCTCTGAGGCGGGGCCTGACCCGACTCTAAATAAGCTTGATGAATCAAAAGCTTTAACCAAGAAGCCAAGGAAATAGCAGAACCCTTCTGACCTTTCCTAGAACCAGAGAATATAACAAATTAGACTAGAAGTCTTTCTGAAATCTTTAGTAGCTTCAACATAATATTTCAAAGCTTTCACCACATCCAAAGAATGTAAGGATTTTTCCAAAGAATTCTTAGGATTAGGACACAAGGAAGGGACAACACTTTCTCTACTAATGTTGTTAGAATTCACAACCTTAAGTAAGAACTTAAATGAAGTCCGCAAAACCGCCATATCCTGATGAAAAATCAGAAAAGGAGATTCACAAGAAAGAGCAGAAAGCTCAGAAACTCTTCTAGCAGAAGAGATGGCCAAAAGGAACAACACTTTCCAAGAAATTAGTTTAATGTCCAAAGAGTGCATAGGCTGAAATGGAGGAGCCTGTAACACCCTCAAAACCAAATTAACGCCTAGATTTAGAGTTTTGCGACCAAAGGGGTGCGTTAGCTACACATGGTTTCTCCCCCCCGCACCTTTTAAACAACGCTGGTATTTAGAGTTCTCAGAAGGGCTGCGTTAGGCTCCAAAAAGGGAGCGTACAGGCATATTTACCGCCACTGCAACTCTAAATACCAGTGTTTCTTACGGACGCGGCCAGCTTCAAAAACGTGCTCGTGCATGATTCCCCCATAGGAAACAATGGGGCAGTTTGAGCTGAAAAAAAACCTAACACCTGCAAAAAAGCAGCGTTCAGCTCCTAACGCAGCCCCATTGTTTCCTATGGGGAAACACTTCCTAAGTCTGCACCTAACACCCTAACATGTACCCCGAGTCTAAACACCCCTAACCTTACACTTATTAAACCCTAATCTGCCGACCCCACTATCGCTGACAACGCCGCAACCTACGTTATCCCTATGTACCCCTAATCTGCTGCCCCTAACACCGCCGACCCCTATATTATATTTATTAACCCCTAATCTGCCGCCCCCAACGTCGCCGCCACCTACCTACAATTATTAACCCCTAATCTGCCAACCGGACCTCACCGCTACTATAATAAATGTATTAAGCCCTAAAGCTAAGTCTAACCCTAACACTAACACCCCCCTAAGTTAAATATACTTTTATTCTAACGAAATAAAATAATTCTTATTAAATAAATTATTCCTATTTAAAGCTAAATACTTACCTGTAAAATAAACCCTAATATAGCTACAATATAAATAATAATTATATTGTAGCTATTTTAGGATTAAGATTTATTTTACAGGCAACTTTGTATTTATTTTAACCAGATACAATAGCTATTAAATAGTTAATAACTATTTAATAGTTACCTAGTTAAAATAATTACAAAATTACCTGTAAAATAAATCCTAACCTAAATTACAATTAAACCTAACCCTACACTATCAATAAATTAATTAAATAAACTATCTACAATTATCTACAATTAAATCAACTAAACTAAATTACAAAAACAAACAAACACTAAATTACAAAAAATAAAAAAGATTACAAGAATTTTAAACTAATTACACCTACTCTAAGCCCCCTAAAAAAATAACAAAGCCCCCCAAAATAAAAAAAGCCCTACCCTATTCTAAAATAAATATTTTACAGCTCTTTTACCTTACCAGCCCTTAAAAGGGCCTTTTGCGGGGCATGTCCCAAAGAATTCTGCTCTTTTGCCTGTAAAAAAACATACAATACCCCCCCCCCAACATTACAACCCACCACCCACATACCCCTAATCTAACCCAAACCCCCCCTTAAAAAACCTAACACTAAGCCCCTGAAGATCTTCCTACCTTATCTTCATCATGCCGGGTATCACCGATCCGTCCAGAAGAGGGTCCGAAGTCTTCATCCTATCCGGCAAGAAGAGGGCAGCCGATCAGCCAATAGAATGCGAGCTCAATCTGATTGGCTGATTGGATCAGTCAATCGGATTGAACTTGAATCTGATTGGCTGATTCAATCAGATTTTTCCTACCTTAATTCCGATTGGCTGATAGAATCCTATCAGCCAATCGGAATTCGAGGGACGCCATCTTGGATGACGTCATTTAAAGAAACCTTCATACGGACTTAGGACGTCGTTAGAAGAGGATGGATCCGCGTTGGCTGCTTCAAGATGGTCCCGCTCCACGCCGGATGGAAGAAGATAGAAGATGCCGCCTGGATGAAGATGTCTACCAGTCCGGATGCCCTCTTCTTGCCGGATAGGATGAAGACTTCGGACACTCTTCTGGACGGATCGGTGATACCCGGCGTGGTGAAGATAAGGTAGGAAGATCTTCAGGGGCTTAGTGTTAGGTTTTTTAAGGGGGGTTTGGGTTAGATTAGGGGTATGTGGGTGGTGGGTTGTAATGTTGGGGGGGTATTGTATGTTTTTTTACAGGCAAAAGAGCAGAATTATTTGGGGCATGCCCCGCAAAAGGCCCTTTTAAGGGCTGGTAAGGTAAAAGAGCTGTAAAATATTTATTTTAGAATAGGGTAGGGCATTTTTTTATTTTGGGGGGCTTTGTTATTTTTTTAGGGGGCTTAGAGTAGGTGTAATTAGTTTAAAATTCTTGTAATCTTTTTTATTTTTTGTAATTTAGTGTTTGTTTGTTTTTGTAATTTAGTGGGGTTTTTTTGTAATTTAGTTTAGTTGATTTAATTGTAGATAATTGTAGATAGTTTATTTAATTAATTTATTGATAGTGTAGTGTTAGGTTTAATTGTAACTTAGGTTAAGATTTATTTTACAGGTAATTTTGTAATTATTTTAACTAGGTAACTATTAAATAGTTATTAACTATTTAATAGCTATTGTACCTGGTTAAAATAAATACAAAGTTGCCTGTAAAATAAATCTTAATCCTAAAATAGGTGCAATATAATTATTATTTATATTGTAGCTATATTAGGGTTTATTTTACAGGTAAGTATTTAGCTTTAAATAGGAATAATTTATTTAATAAGATTTATTTTATTTCGTTAGATTTAAATTATATTTAATTTAGGGGGGTGTTAGTGTTAGGATTAGACTTAGCTTTAGGGGTTAATACATTTATTAGAGTAGCGGCGAGGTCCGGTCGGCAGATTAGGGGTTAATACTTGAAGTTAGGTGTCGGCTATGTTAGGGAGGGCAGATTATGGGTTAATACTATTTATTATAGTTTTTTTGAGGCGGGAGTGAGGCGGATTAGGGGTTAATACATTTATTATAATAGCGGTGAGGTCCGGTCGGCAGATTAGGGGTTAATAATTGTAGGTAGGTAGCGGCGATGTTGGGGGGGGCAGATTAGGGGTAATAAATATTATGTAGGGCTCGGCGATGTTAGGGGCAGCAGATTAGGAGTACATAGGGATAATGTAGGTTGCGGCGGTGTGCGGTCGGCAGATTAGGGGTTAAAAAATTTTAATAGAGTGGCAGCGATGTGGGAGGGCCTTGGTTTAGGGGTGCATAGGTAGTTTATGGGTGTTAGTGTACTTTAGAGCACAGTAGTTAAGAGCTTTATGAACCGGTGTTAGCCCATAAAGCTCTTAACTCCTGGCTTTTTTCTGCGGCTGGAGTCTTGTCGTTAGATTTCTAAAGCTCACTTCAGCCAAGACTCTAAATACCGGTGTTAGAAAGATCCCATTGAAAAGATAGGATACGTAAGGGGATCTGCAGTATGGAAAAGTCATGGCTGGAAAGTGAGTGTTAGACCCTTTCCTGACTGACTCTAAATACCAGCGGGCGGCCAAAACCAGCGTTAGGACCCCCTAATGCTGGTTTTGATGGCTAACGCAGAACTCTAAATCTAGGCGTAAGACTCCAAGGAGGAGAAATTGATTTAATGACAGGCTTAATACGAACTAAAGCCTGAACAAAACAGTGAATATCAGGAAGAGTAGCAATCTTTCTCTGAAATAAAACAGAAAGAGCAGAGATTTGTCCCTTCAAAGTACTTGCAGACAACCCTTTATCCAAACCATCCTGAAGAAACTGTAAAATTCTAGGAATTCTAAAAGAATGCCAAGAGAATTTATGAGAAGAACGCCATGAAATGTAAGTCTTCCAAACTCGATAATAAATCTTCCTAGAGACAGATTTACGAACTTGTAACATAGTATTAATTACTGAGTCAGAGAAACCTCTATGACTTAGCACTAAGCGTTCAATTTCCATAACTTCAAATTTAATGATTTGAGATCCTGATGGAAAAACGGACCTTGAGACAGTAGGTTTGGCCTTAATGGAAGTGGCCAAGGTTGGCAACTGGACATCTGAACAAGATCCGCATACCAAAACCTGTGGGGCCATGCTGGAGCCACCAGCAACACAAATGATTGTTCTATGATGATTTTGGAGATCACTCTTGGAAGAAGAACTAGAGGCGGGAAGATATAAGCAGGTTGATAACACTAAGGAAGTGTCAGCGCATCCACTGCTTTCGCCTGAGAATCCCTGGACCTGGACAGGTATCTGGGAAGTTTCTTGTTTAGATGAGAAGCCATCAGATCAATTTCTGGAAGACCCCACATCTGAACAATCTGAGAAAACACATCCGGATGGAGAGACCACTCCCCTGGATGTTAAGTCTGACGGCTGAGATAATCCGCCTCCAAATTGTCTACACCTGGGATATGAACCGCAGAAATTAGACAGGAGATGGATTCTGCCCAAACAAGTATCCGAGATACTTCTTTCATAGCTTGGGGACTGTGAGTCCCACCCTGATGATTGACATATGCCACCATTGTAATATTGTCTGTCTGAAAACAAATGAACGGTTCTCTCATCAACAGAAGCCAAAACTGAAGTGCTCTGAGAATTATGAATTATCCCAGGTGGGGATAAAAAAAGCGCGCTGAAAAAAAAGTGTAGAACATATACATATCTTAGCAAACAAAGTCAGTGTGCAACTCTACCGTAAACCGGCTAGTGATTATGTCCTTGATAAAAAGACGATTCCTGTAAGTTCGTTTCAATATTTTTCTCCCCTTCTGGAAAAAACGATGGTAGATATTTTTCTTCTGAGATGAAATGGTAGCGTGAATGCAGGCAGCTCCTCTTGGTCCCAGAGAGTGGGGAATATACTAGTGCAGGAAGGAAAAAAGAGAGAGGGCGCCACAATAGCGTAATATTGTCTGGTATTGTGAGCAACAATATATAGACAAGTAGTGTGCTTACCAGAACAAGAGGCACTGTACTGTGACCAGTGCGTGATAGCTTGCTAGCACTTAACAGTGGCTAGTACACTGGATAGATAGCGTTCCTTGGAGTCTTTGCTGGTACCCCTAGGCAACCTTTTTCTTAGTGTTGGTAATTTCAATTGAAATATGGAACTTGGTGTGTTGTTGTATGGTATTGGAATACCACAAAGCATAGACAACTTCTTATTAAAAAAAGCTTTAATATGACGCGTTTCTCAACCCCAACTGGGTCGTTTCCTCAGATAAAAGGGAATAAAAGTGGTTACATTTACCGGCATTATATACACATTGTGTCTTTAAAAACAGGAAGTTGTCATTAGATATTTGTCCAATAGGACTACATTTTCAATTGTAAGAGCCCAATCTTGGCTATCAGCTGTTACCAATCATAACAAATGCATCAAGGAAAAAATCCCCTATACAAAAGATTTGTAAAAAGACATTATAAATAAATCAATATAAAGGCCCTTTTGTGTGGAATTTTGTACTTTTGTCTGTGAAATTGTTACAATCTAACTAGCTATTGGCATAGTAGGAAAAAACATAGCAAAATAAACAAACCCTTTATAATGCTCTTTAGCCTTGCTGTGTATATATTTATTTTAATGATATTGTTGTATCTTGACTAATAGTGAGCGTGCTGCAAGCTTGTATCTATTTGTGGATTGATGTTGATACTGAAAATCTTTGTTGTGTATTGCATACCTATGACCGTGCGTATAAACATGTTTTATATGCAAGGTCATATAAAACAGTGTATGACCGAAATAAGATTCCTTAGATTGTGTGTAAGATCAATGAAAGACCTGGATAGTGGCTCTGTTGGTAACCTGTGAGGTTGTAATTTTGTATCAAATATGGAGAGCAATGTTTTTACACTGTATTTCCTAAAAATTATCTTATTTAATCTTTGAATGTCACTATATTTAATATCTGCTGCTATCAGCCCAGTGTGGTGAAGGGTTCCATATTTTGAAAACTCTAATGATGATATATCTGATAGCTTGATAATATAAACATGAGTAGATATATGAACTAGTGTTTGGTACCAGATTGTCTGCTTATAGGTGATATGATGTGTATGTATGTATGATATAAAAGAAAAATTATATTTTGTAATGAAATGTAGTTTGGGATATATGTTTTTTGTATATAGAAATATATGTTTAACTTATCTCCGCTATAAAGTAGATGAAATGTTAAACTAGGGATACTGGATACCAATGGTTGCCCATGGAATCATATTGCATTATAAACCTATAAATAACAATATTAGGAAGAATAAAAGGGGGTCGTGACATATGTGCCATGATCACCCGAACAGTGAAACTGCCAGTTGATATATATAAAGACAATGGTATTGTTATAAATATTTGGTGCATGAAAAAATATGAAGTGTAGCATGTGAAACTACAAACTTGTTAAAATGTGTAGGTGTAAACTTATATTATGTGCTTGTATAAATCAGAAATTTCTGTATGACCTAAGCATTTGGAGGGTGTGGAAAAATAAGTATCAATCATTGGAAAAAAGGGGATGATGAAGAGGTGGTTGAAAAATAAAAATAAAATAAAAATAAAAATAAAAATAAAACTAAGGATCCATCAATTGAAGGCTGCCAAATCCAAACTGGCATTGAGCCCATAAGGATACAGTGTCTTCAATCGATAGATCCAATATGTCTCACGTTGTCTGAGTCTATTGAGTCTGTTGTAATCTGAACTTTTGGGAACGAAGTCAATAGGAATATATTTGTAGATATATGGGTTCCCATTGTGTTTGGTCAGACAATGATTGGGTATACTGTGTTTGATTTTGTTTTTTTTGGAATTTTTGCAGTTGCGATGGTGTTCTCCCCATCGGTTTCTCAGCTTCCTGGAGGTGCGGCCTACATATTGAAGGCCGCATATACACTCCATAAGGTAGACTGTGAAAGAGGAATTGCAGTTAAAGAAAATAGGGATCTGAAATGACTCGCCTGTTACTGTGGACTTAAAATTTTTTGTACCTGATCTTATAATTTTGCATGATCCACATCCTGTCTTGCCACATTTGAAAATTCCGAATGTACCAAACAGACCCCTGTTTTTGTTTGGATGATGTGATATTTTATTAGTTAATTTATGTTTAACTTTTTTACTGGGAGCTAGCTGGTTTCTGAGTGTGGGCGCTCTCCTGTAGACGATTTTGGGGGTGTCCTTAACTAGATGTTTAAGGACAGGATCTATTTGTATTATATACCAATGTTTTTGTAGTATGTGTTCGATTTGATTGAAATCAGAGTTGTATTGTGTTGTAAAGATGGTTTCTTTTCCAAATGTATTTTCTGTGTTGGTGGTTTTGTTGTTTGATAGGATGTCCTCTCTATTTAAATTTTTAGCTTTTGTTAGAGCCTTGTCAAGTAGACTAGGGGGATAATCTTTTTCTATAAATCTGTTATATAATATTTGGCTCTGTTCTAGGAAGATGTTATAATCGCTACAATTGCGTCGTATCCTGCGGAATTGGCTGTATGGTACATTGCATAGCCAATTTTTATGATGGTTACTATGATAATTTAAAAAACTGTTGCTGTCAACATCTTTAAAAAAAGTTTTTGAGGTAATATTAGATTTGTCCATACTTAATATAAGATCTAAAAATTCAATATTTTGAATTTGTATATTTGCCGTGAATTCTAAACCCATGTCATTATGGTTCAGATGCTCTATAAATTGATTAGCCCTAGTGATGTCTCCTTCCCATAGGAAGATAAGATCATCTATATAACGGCCATAAAAGACCAGGCTTGCCCCAAACTCTGTCGGATAGATGTATCTCTCCTCAAAATAACCCATAAAAAGGTTGGCAAAGCTTGGGGCAAACCTGGTCCCCATGGCTGTTCCTTTGGTTTGAAGATAATACTTGTCTTGATAGATGAAATAATTGTGTTGTAATATGAAAAGAATACTTTCTAAAATAAAATCGCATTGTAAATTGGGTAAAAAAATATATTTTTTCAAAAAATGAGAAATAGCAACTAAACCTAAACTGTGTGAAATGTTGGAATATAAAGAGCTGACGTCACATGTGATCCAGATAAGATTTCTATTGTCAATATTGATTTTGTGTAGATGTTGTAATAAATGGGTGCTGTCTTTAATGTATGATGGTAGTGTTATTACGTATTTTTGCAAATATTGGTCTATAAAGTATGACAGATTGTAGGTGAGATTGCCGATACTGGCAATGATAGGTCGTCCTGGAGGATTGGTTTTATTTTTGTGAATTTTTGGTAAATGATAATAGTGGGCAATGCCCGGATTTTGTATTTTTAGAAAATCTTTCATTTTTGTTTAATATATTTAAAGACACACCTTTTTCTATGAGTTCAGTGTAAGAGCGCATGTATTTGTCAGTGGGATCCCCATGTAAAATTTGATAATAGTTTGGGTCTCCTAGAATTCTATCTGCTTCTTTGATATAGTCGGTTATGTCTTGAATCACAATTCCGCCGCCTTTATCGGCGTCGCGGATAATGATATTAGAATTGTTCTTAAGATTAGAGATAGCCCTCTGGTGACTCAAAAGACAAAAATTATTCTTTTTCTTTTTGGACTTCAAATGTTTGTCAAAATCCTCCAAGACCATGTTTTGATATAACTCTATATATTCTTTCCCTACATTAGTGGGATTAAAATTAGATTTGTTCTTAACATCAATGTGTATGTAACCATCAAAAAGGTGATTGGTGAGTTCGTTAGTGTCTGAATATATGCAAGTTATGTTTTTGTTAGAGGGCATGGAATCAGTCAAAATTAGTTGTGCTTGAGAGGATTCTATTTGTTTGTTTTTTAAATTTTTATTTGCAAAATACTTCTGTAGGGTTAGTTTGCGTGTGAAGTTGTTTAAATCAACAAAAATATCAAACATTTTGGGCGTGTTTGGTGGACAAAAGGACAGTCCTCGCTTCAATACTCTTTTTTCTGGAATAGATAATTTGTGTGTGGAAAGGTTGAAAATTCCTTGATCTAATCTGGATAATTCCTTTTCCTTGGCGGCAAGGGCTCTGCCTCTTGAACCTCGTTTTCTAGGGTATGAGGTCTTTTGCCTAATCTTATTTGAGGACTCTCTATTCTCATTTGGGGGCCTAACCCTAAAAAAGGTGATGGACTGTTGCTGGTACTGGGGCTTTCTGGATCCGAATAGGCTCCTCGATGTTCAATAGATAGTGTTCTAAATCTATTAGGATGTTCGAATGTACCATGTTGTGATGTGTGTTGTGTGATGTTTTGGTGTGAATTTTGCCCATTGGGTCTAGGTCCCAATATTGATTGTTTGATAGATGGGACATGGTCTATGTGTTGATGTTGGTAACTGTTGTTTGGTTCTCCATAATACAAATCTTTGTGGGTGGGAGGGGTTTCTCCCATTTGATGTGTATGTTGTGATTGAAATGATTTGTTGGAATTGTGTTGTTGTGCTTGGTTGTGTTGGTAGGAGTGTGGATTATATAAGTGTTGGCGCTGAACATGTGTTGGTTGATAAGGGTTTTTGTAATGTTGTTTCTGTAATGGTTTTGGTGTTGATTCTTTGGAAATCCATTTTTATAATTATGATGTGTGTGTTGTTGTGATCTGTTTTGTGTATATTGTTGTGGTCTGTTTTGACTAGTGTAAGGTGTGCGGTTTTGAGGCCATGTGTTTGGAATGTGTGATTGATTACTCTGTATGTGTGAATTGTTGATATCAACTTGATTAAATGGAGCCTTCTGTTTATTGGTCTTATTACCCCTATGTTGGACCCTTGTCCAATCATTCTGATTATCATTATTATAGTTTATTGTATTCTCTTGTGAGTCATTCCTACGGTTATATGTGTAAACACAATCATTGATGTAATCTTCGTGATCCCTTTGTAGTTTCTTATTTTTATTGTTAACTAGATTTTCTTGATATCTGTCAGTTCTGTCATTGATGTCTTTGTTAATTTTGTTGTATTCTGGATTTTGTTGATAAACTTTAAAGTCTGTTTGAATTTTTTCTATGTTGAGACTACTCTGATTGTACAATTGTCTCCTATGGTCTATTAGGATTTTGATTAAGCTGAAAGAGCATTCATCCAAAGCTTCATACCACCTTTTTATGGTTTCAGCATTGTCTTTGAATGAGCAATGTTTCAGCAATCTAAGTCCTATGGGTATGTGTTTAATTTCCAGATATTTCTCTAAGGTGGTCAGGTCCCACCAATGTCTGTTTTCTTTATTGATTTCCTCTTCTAATAAGTTGAAGAGGTCTCTCATAGGTTTAATATCATGGGTTTCAGATAGTATTTCTACGATAGAAATTTCTTTGGATAAATTGAAACCCATGCGCTTAGAGTTTCTTTCTTCCTTGGACTGCATATTAGATTGGTAGTCAATTACTCTAAAAAATATATATAGAAAGTTTCAGTTTGAGTAATAGGTATATTTGAATGTGTGTATCGTATAAATACTGAAAGAATGAAATATGATTGTGTGTTGCGTTGTTGGCTCTCAAAAGAGATGTATCAGTTGTTATATTTGAAAGATAATGTCTCTGACTTGTAAACAACTGATGTATCAGTTATCATAAAGTGGAGGAGTGCACTCTGTCTGCTGTTAGCCTGACATCATTAAGCACTGTTTTTTAAAAAAAATTAAAACGTTTTAGCAATTTCAAAACTAGATATTTTGTATATTAGTGTAAATAAATTTATGAACTCCGGTTGTAGTATGTGAGCGATAGTGTGGCACGTTGAGTAATCAAAGATGTGAACGGGTGTTGGTGGTCTGATATCCGCTTGTGATGTGAATAAGATTGGTGTACTAGTAAGTAAAAGCAACAGTGAGTGTAATGCGCTAATGTGTATGTGGCAATCAATAAAAGGAAATACCTGTGAGTGTTTAAAGATATACTAACGCTGTGTGCTGTTCGGAAGGGAGATCTGGTCTGTGGGCGTGAATAAGATTGGTGTACTAGTAAGCAAAAGCAACAGTGAGTGTAATGCGCTAATGTGTGTGTGGCAATCAATAAAAGGAAATACCTGTGAGTGTTTGAAGGTATACTAACGCTGTGTGCTGTTCAGAGGGGAGATCCGGTCTGTGGGCGTGTCAGTGATGCGTGAGACCTACGTAATCAATGTGATTGGTAACATGAATAACAATTGGTTGATTTTGAAAAAGCAACGTTTGTTGGTGACGGGTATCGAAATTAAAATGGTAAACAAATGGTGTGTGTACATAAACAATGTAAAATAGTGTCTATATATCAATAGCCGTGATACAATGTGAATAGTGAATTAAATATAAGACTGATCATATGGTAATTGATACAAACAAGATAAAACACTATAAGTAAATAAAAAATGTGCAATATTGATGCAATGTGAATAAGTCAAAAAAGAATAATATATATATAAAACATTAAATCAGCAGCTGCTTTTGGTACTCTCTTGTAGTGAAAAACATGAATTATCCCAGGTGGGGATAAAAAAAGCGCGCTGAAAAAAAAGTGTAGAACATATACATATCTTTCCTTCCTGCTCTGAGAATTGCACAGAGTTCTAAAATATTGATTGGTAATCTCGCATCTTGAGCTTTCCAAACCCCTTGTGCTGTCAGAGATACTCAGACAGCTCCCCAACTTGAAAGACTCGCATCTGTTGTGATCACAGTCCAGGTCGGCCGAACAAAAGAGGCCCCTTGAATTAAACGCTGGTGATTTAACCACCACGTCAGAGAGTGTCGAACATTGGGATTTAAGGATATTAATTGTGATATCTTTGTATAATCCCGGCACCATTGATTCAGCATACAAAGCTGGAGAGGTCTCATGTGAAAATGAGCAAAAGGAATTGCGTCCGATGCTGCAGTCATGAGGCCTAAAACTTCCATGCACATAGCCAATGAAGGGAATGACTGAGACTGAAGGTGCCGACATGCTGCAACCAATTTCAAACGTCTCTTGTCTGTTAGAGACAGAGTCATGGACACTGAATCTATCTGGAAACCTAAAAAGGTGACCCTTGTCTGAGGAATCAAGAAACTTTTTGGTAAATTGATCCTCTAACCATGTTTTCGATGAAACAACACTAGTTGATTCGTGTGAGATTCTGCAGAACGTAAAGACAGAGCTAGTACCAAGATATCGTCCAAATATGGAAACACCGCAATACCCTGTTCTCTGATTACAGAGAGTAGGGCACCCAGAACCTTTGAAAAGATTCTTAGAGCTGTTGCTAGGCCAAATGGAAGAGCAACAAATTGGTAATGCTTGTCTAGAAAAGAGAATCTCAGGAACTGATAATGTTCTGGATGAATCGGAATATGAATGTAAGCATCCTGCAAGTCTATTGTAGACATATAATGTCCTTGCTGAACAAAAGGCAGAATAGTCCTTATAGTCACCATTTTGAAAGTTGGTACTCTTACATAACGATTCAAAATTTTCAGATACAGAAATGGTCGGAATTAATTTTCTTTCTTTGGGACAATGAATAGATTTGAATAAAACCCCAGACCTTGTTCCTGAAAAGGAACCGGCATGATTACCCCTGAAACCTCCAGGTCTGAAACACACTTCAGGAAATCCTGAGCTTTTACTGGGTTGCGTGAGAGAAAAAATCTTCTCACAGGAGGTCTTACTCTGAATCCTATTCGGTACCCCTGAGAGACAATGCTCTGAATCCATTGATTTTGGACAGAATTTGCCCAAACATCCTTGAAAAACCTTAATCTGCCCCCTACCAGCTGAGCTGGAATGAGGGCCGCACCTTCATGCAGACTTAGGGGCTGACTTTGGTTTCTTAAAAGGCTTGGATTTATTCCAATTTGAGGAAGGCTTCCAATTGGAAAAGGTTTCCTTGGGTGAAGGATTAGGTTTTTGTTCCTTATTTTGACGAAAGGAACGAAAACAATTAGAAGCCTTAGATTTACCCTTAGGATTTTTTATCCTGAGGCAAAAAAACTCCCTTCCCCCCAGTAACAGTTGAAATAATAGAATCCAACTGAGAACCAAATAAATTATTACCTTGGAAAGAAAGAGATAGTAATCTAGACTTAGATGTCATATCAGCATTCCAAGATTTAAGCCACAAAGCTCTTCTAGCTAAAATAGCTAAAGACATGGATCTAACATCAATTTTGATAATATAAAAAATTGCATCACAAATAAAATGATTAGCATGTTGTAGTAAACAAACAATGCTATATAAGTCAGAATCCAATTCTTGTTGTGCTAAATTCTCCAACCAAAAAGTTGAAGCAGATGCAACATCAGCCAAAGAAATTGCAGGCCTAAGAAGATGACCTGCATATAAATAGGCTTTCCTTAGATAAGATTCAAGCTTCCTATCTAAAGGATCCTTAAAGGAAGTACTATCTTCCATAGGAATAGTGGTTCATTTAGCAAGAGTAGAAATAGCCCCATCAACTTTGGGGATCTTTTCCTAAAACTCTATTGAAATTGCTGGTAAAGGATACAATTTTTTAAACCTTGCAGAAGGATTTAAAGGAGTACCCGGCTTATTCCATTCCTTAGAAATCATATCAGAAATAGCATCAGGAATAGGAAAAACCTCTGAAGTAACCACAGGAGGTTTAAAAACAGAATTTAAATGTTTACTGGTTTTAATATCAAGAGGACTAGCTTCCTCAATATCCAAAGTAATTAACACTTGTTTTAACAAAGAACGCATATACTCCATTTTAAATAAATAAGATTTGTCAGTGTCAATATCTGAGGAAGGATCTTCTGAATCGGATAGATCCTCATCAGATGTGGATAATTAATTTTGTTGTCGGTCATTTGAAATTTCATCAACTTTATGAGAAGTTTTAAAAGACCTCTTACGCTTATTAGAAGGCAGAAATACAGACAAAGCCTTCTGAATAGAATCAGTAATAAATTCTTTAAAATTCATAGGTATATCATGTACATTAGAAGTTGAAGGAACTGCAACTGGCAATGTACTGTTACTGATGGACACACTATCTGCATGTAAAAGTTTATCCTGGCAACTAATACAAATGACATTAGGAGATATAATCTCCACAATTTTACAACAAATGCACTTAGCTTTGGTAGAACCGATGTCAGGCAGCAAAGTTCCAACAGATACTTCTGAGGCAGGATCAGATTGAGACATCTTGCAGTATGTAATAGAAAAAAACAACATATAAAGCAAAATTATCAATTTCCTTATATGACAGTTTTAGGAATGGGAAAAAATGCAAATAGCATAGCCCTCTGACATAGAAAAAGGCAAGAGGCAAACAGCAATGGGGCAAATAAATAATGAAAAAAGTTTGGCGCCAAGTATGACGCACAACGTAACTTAAACATTTTTTGGCGCCAACCATGTCCAGAAATGACACACTCGCGTCACTAACGACGCAACCCTGTGTGAAACCTCTGCGTTAATTACGACGCCAAAAATGACGAACTTGCATCAACGGACGTGCCTTTTGCGCCAAAAAATTATCGCGCCAAGAATGACGCAATAAAGTGGAGCCTAAGTCAGCCCGCAATTTGAAATAAAGTAGTCAATTGAAAAAAAGACTAAACCCCAGGTAAGAAAAAAATATTTCTTAATATTAACTTTCCCCAAATATGAAACTGACAATCTGCAAAAGGAAATACATGAACCTGACTCATGGCAAATATAAGTACAATACATATATTTAGAACTTTATATAAATGCATAAAGTGCCAAAACCATAGCTGAGGTGTCTTAAGTAATAAAAACATACTTACCCAAAGACACCCATCCACATATAGCAGATAGCCAAACCAGTACTGAAACAGTTATCAGTAGAGGTAATGGTATATGAGAGTAGATCGTCGATCTGAAAAGGAAGGTAGGAGATGAATCTCTACGACCGATAACAGAGAACCTATGAAAAAGACCCCCGTTAGGAAAATCATTGCTTTCAATAGGTGATACTCTCCACGTCCCTCTGACATTCGCTGTACTCTAAGAGGAATCGGGCTTCAAAATGCTGAGAAGCGCATGTCAACGTAGAAATCTTAGCACAAAAATTTACTTCACCACCTCCATAGGAGGCAAAGTTTGTAAAACTGAATTGTGGGTGTGGTGAGGGGTATATTTATAGGCATTTTGAGGTTTGGGAAACTTTGCCCCTCCTGGTAGGATTGTATATCCCATACGTCACTAGCTCATGGACTCTTGCCAATTACAAGAAAAAGAACATTTTCTTCTATGTGAAGAATGTAAAGTATTCATAACTACCTAATGCAGTGTCGGGTTAGCGCTCGCCAAATTGAAGTCTATGCAGTCACATTATTTAAAGTCCAGAAGTTAGCATGACTTTCGCTCACACGCAAACGTTTTCTTTCCATATTTACTTTGAGCGCAGTTGACGTGCAAGCAAACATTTTAGTTAGGTTGCCACATGTAATCTGTCTCTGTGTTAGCAATCATGTCCAAATGAATATGCTAAAGATATGCCTAAATGTCTTAAAGAATTTGTTATTTTATGTCATCTCTAACCTTTTCTCTTTTTGTAGTAAACACTCCGACTACTGCCCATCCTATGTATTCAACAGAAAGTAAGTATAAACAAGAATTTTTTCAATAAATTTTTGGTATTTTATGCATATTTTTTTATTCCGAAGGTATGACTTATCAATGGATAAACAACTTTTTTGATATCATAATGAGTATATACCTTAGATGTTAGCATTTGCATATCAAATTTAAATATGTGAGAATAAAATTTTAAATGTAGATATATTTACATAGTATATGATTATATTTGAATTTTGTATTCCAAAGACTTAAGTTAAAGTCTATGAGAATCAACATTTGCATATCAATATTCAAGTATTTGATTTATATTGGCTATGTGTGGCTATTACTCAATACTGAGATAAATGAAGAAAATCTACAAGAGAAGTGATAGGAAAAGCTAACTGCAACTAGGGCAAAATAATGTTATTTAAATTGATTTGTACCCTACAGTTGAGTATTAAAAAAAGGTATATTTTTTTAAAATGAAATTCATATTAAAAAATAATGAGCTAACAAGTCTCCAAAGACTTAGAGAAAATTCATTTTCATGAAAGAGCAGTGCTAGAACAACAATTTAAAACAATTATATAAGTATGAGGACTGTGTCATTCATGGATTTTACTTGAGAGATGTTTCAGAATCAGTAAAGGGAATTGAAACCATTAACTCAACTGTTAATCAACTGAAATTCTATATATTCATTCTTCTTACCACTTCAGGTTGAGTCTTATTTATTGTCAGTAAGCTTTAGTGTTAAAAAAAATAAATAGATAATTACCTTGAGTAAGGACAAAATCCAAATCCTCTGTTAGTGATTGCAGCTGGATGGACATAATCGACTGGCCGTCTATTTTCCTGGTTAAATGTAGCTTATCTTGTACTCCTTCTGTACTCATATGTCTGCCTATCCTGCAGGTCGATAGAACTAGGAACCTCTTATGTGGTAGTTCCTCCTTTTCATAGAATGGTCAAGATATGGTTGCTACTTCATTTTCTCAAGGGAAGCTCTGGACATATATGTTTAGATGGGAATTTAAGTCCTTCTAAATTGGCTTGTTATTGGTGGCTTCAGAGCCTTGCCTAGCCTGAGGAAGGTCTGGTTGGCACTGCCATCTTGCCATCATGACAGATAATCTGATGTCACGGATCACATTCAAGAGTTCATCTGGTGTGTGCACATGCTTTTTAAACTATTAGAGGTCTTCAATCTTCAGCCTTCCAGTCTTCAACAACCTTCTTCTCACACTCTGAGTCCTAAGCCCTGTTTGCACTTTTGGATCTGATATCTTTACAAAGGAGTTAAAAGTTGCAATGCTTTTGTCATCTAGATGAATCTTGCACTTCCATTGACCTCTGTCCAAGATCTTGACTTACCTCATATGGATTGAAGTTTTTAGAAGTTAGTGTGTGTAGGGGACTCGTTACCCCACAATAGTTCATACACCTTTTTGTCCATAGTTGTCACAGAAGGAAGGCGCTGACACCAAGTCTTTTGTGTATATTGTTATTGTTTTTGGTGAAGTTTACCAGGGAATCTTCACTTATCTTTTGGACCTGCTGCCTTCTTTTGGATACAATATTTCCTGTGGACTTTTGGACATTTCACTATTATTATTTGTATTATTTGTATATTTATATACATATACACCTACATTTTTATTGTCATACAGGATAGCGCAGTTTTACATAGTCTTTTGTGCATCATATTTATATATATATATACTGTATACGCACACACACACACATATATATATATATATACACACACACAATATATATATATATATACACACACACACAGTATATATATATATATATATATATATATATATATATATATATATATATATATATATATATATATATATATATATATATATATATATCCCCTCATGCAATCATAATATACTGTAACATTTTACTAAAACAAGAGTCCTTGCAAATAGCTTTGTAACAGGTACATTGCCTCCCTGCTTGTCTATGAATATAATTTATTATGTTGGTCTTGAAAGAAAACCTGGCAGCTTTATTATTAAATTGCCTGGGTTAATGACATCATTAGCACAGATTCACAGTTACAGCAGCACAGCCCCTGACATTCACAGCATGTAACGTCTCCTCTTCCTGGAGAAGGAGGAAGGAAAGAGGTTATCGGCAGCTATTCAAAGGGTCATCTGATCAGATAAGGACTGTGTTGATCTTTTAATACTGTCCCAGTTCAGACCCCAGCTCATAGTAAAGGGGCCAACTTGAGCCAGATTGTTTGCGGCTCCCCTCGCTCCTGACCCTGCAGTTGGTGGCCGTTATTTGTTTAGTGAAGGGAGAGGGTGCAGCTCCCCTCCACTGGGAAAAATCCTGACTGTGACTGCAGCGCTGCCTGCATATCTCCAACAGATAGGAGAACCGCATAGCAGTAACCGGAAATGTAAATAGTACAATATACATACTAGTAGTAACAACTTTGTGTAACTTCTATAGCACAATACAAACTGCTATAGACATAACTGCAGCGGATTTATGCAAAAAAAAAGGCAGTTTATCTTTACATACTCAGCTTCTGATTTCCCACTATATTGTCTACATAATTTTACAGCACGCATTTTTATTTCTCCAGAATAATGATCATGTATTGTTGCCATATACAAGCATGCACCAATTTTGAAGAAATAAACAGGGGTTTACTTAAATATACACTTGTGCATGCTTGTATATGGCGACACAATACATGATCATTATTCTAAGGTAGAGCTCCAATTAATATTCATCACCATTGTATGCTTGCAAATACGGATTCAACTCCTCCTTACTATTGCTGCTGCATGCAGTTCACCCTCACAGCTTAGTGCCCCCCATACTCAGTCACGGTACACCCTACTCCATGTGTCTTCTTCATGTCTCTCCCACACACCCACAATCCTGCAGCACTCCTGTAACTTGCTTCCTGTTCCTGGCTTGTGCAGTCGATAATCACAGCCAGCAAAAAAATGAAGGAAACTTTAAAAAAAAGTGGTCCCCCTGCTGCCCGCCCATAGAAATGGCCCATCTCGCACACTGAAAATTGTGCGATTAAGAAAGGTATAGGCTCTGTTATGGGCGGAGCAGCAGGCACATAGAAAAAATATGCAAATGGCTATGGCAGGCTATACCTATATAGAGGTATATAAAAGGAATTTTTTTTTTATGAAACTGGACAGTCTAGACTGGAACATTTTTTGGCTGAATAAATATAATTTTTCCAATAGGGGGCTTTTGGAGAAATTATATTCATTCAGCCAAAAAATGTATTTTCTTTCCTTTTTTTCTTTTTTCTTTGGGGGTTCACGTGTGGACGTGCGCCAATGGAGGAGCCTCCACTGAATTAACCAATACTAGAGGGGTAATGCTTATTTCTATAATAAGAATCAGTTACTAACTGACTGGACTGTTCACATCTTCACAGTTTATTATTTCAAATTTCAACAGTTCTAATTCTCAGATACATTCAAAGAAAAAGTGCAGAGGCTACAAATATAATGCCAGCAGCCATACTGTGGGGAATTATAACAATCACCACTTTTTATAACTCCTCTCTCCTAGAGAGAGGAGTTAATTGGTGGTGGTTGTTATTGTTATAGTTCTACAGAATCCACACACACTCACTAATGGCATTGTAGCACTAGCTTATGCATTTTTTCAATGAATGTATTTGACAATAAGAACTGTTGTATTATTGATTCTTCCTATAGCAATAAGTAGTGAGTGAAGCACAACCCAAACCCACAAGTATAGGTATGATACAATGCTTAACATGTTATAAGTTACTGGAGAATAAAAACATTTCTATTTGTTTTAAGGAAAGCACTTTGTGCCAATATGACCCTTGCTCTATTCCGCCGGCCTCGAGAGAGGTCACCTCTGACACTGAATATTCTCTCTGCAAAGGCTTGAGAAGCTGGCATAGCCAACAGGTCTAATGCAAAAGATTTTAACTGGTGATAAAAAGTAGCATTCTTTGACAGCCAAAAATCTGTTCCAGTGTCGTCATCAGTGATGGGTTGTTGCAAAAGCTCTTCCTCCCTATATTTTCTTATCTGCTGCTCTATGCTGTTTGGGGAGGTCCTCTGCCTGGGTCTTCTGTGGCATTTTGAGAGAAACCGAAAGACTCTGTGCCTTTGATTTCTCAATATTCTCCTCTTCTGCAACTGCATCATCTTCTTCAGACAGATCCTCATCTTGTGTGTGGGGCAATGTGGATTTTCTTATCACATACTCCTCTGCCTGTTTAAGCAGTTCCTTAATATTATCATCAGCCACATCAAAAAGGGTTTAACAGACAGTAAGGTTGACAAAACAAGCAGCAGCTGCAAGTGGGGAGAACCTTTCATCTGTTGTATCTAAGAATGAAGCAAAACGCTGGTTCACATTCCCTTTCATTTTCTGTGCAATTGTGGCAAGGTCTTGGTAGCTAGTGTTCTGTTTAAAGTCATCAAGGTGACTGAGCAGATCAAAGAGGGCAGGGACATGGACATGGTGTCACTCTGGAGGGTTTTAGTATGCTTAGCAAATGGCAGCAGTAGGTCATGCAATGATAAGAGATTTTGCCATTCACTAGGGAGAAAGCTGTCCCATCCCATGTTGTTTGTGATTTGGCAGACCGAGTCTTTCACTTTGATGAGTCGTGCGATAATGTTGAATGTACTTGACAAGCGTGTGGGGCAGTCATTTAAAACAATAAGGCCACACTGCTCCAATATCTTCTGTGTTGCAATGGAAGACTTGCGGAAGAGTTTCACTACTGACCTTGCTTTATCAAGGATTCTCTTAACACTTGCCTCCTTCTGCACCATGTGGACCACAAGTTGTAAGGTATGCACCACACATGGTGTCCAGTCCATCCCCAACATCAATCTCATATCAATGTTAAAATTGACTGTCATCATGAAAAAGATTGAAAAACTTATAAAAATGGCTCACCGCAAATCATCAATTTAAGAATCAGAGTCCCTTTCCGTTATGGGGAGTCTTCCTCACTAAAGCTGGGTGGTTCTTCTGCTGCTGCTGTGGTGTGTTTAATTGCTGCCACCATATTACTCCCATTGTCTGTTATCACAGTAAGGATCTTCCTCTTTGGTATTTCCCACTCTTGCAAGCATTTGTCCACACGATTTGATTGACTGTGCAGTGTGTGGGTCTGCTACTTTTTCAAGGGCCAACAATATGTGCTCAGCTTTATTTTGGTCGACACAAAAGTAGCACGCACTTATTCCAAGGAATGAAGCTGTTAGTCCTTTTTTTGTCCACAAATTAGTGCAAATAGATACTCTCCGGGCAGCAGCCAGTCTCTTTTTGAATTTTTGTTTTTCATCTTCATAATGTTTGTCAGATTATTTATGTTAGTTTTCTTTGGAGCACTCAGTCTCCTATCTATGGTCACCATCATGTTAACAACGTCCTCATCTTCAATCGTTCTGACTGGTATTTCAGTGTGCCCAATCTATTTTGCTATGGCATCCTCCCTGGCCTGTTGTTCCTTAGAGTCAATTTTGTATTTTGAAGCACTTACAGGAGCTGTGTAAATATTTTGCTGTGGTGCACTGGCTTGACTTGTCCCATCATTGGATGTTTTCTGTATCTGTGGGGGTTGAATAAGGTGGGGGAATAAAATCAATTATTCTGATGTTTCTTTCTCTAATGGTCACCCATCCACAGCACCAAGTTCAGTTGTCTCTCTCTTTATATACTACATTTATGTCCCTTGCTTCCTCCCAGTTCCACCATATGTCTCAAAAGGGTTAGTTATCTCATCAATACAGGACAGCAGTGGTTTCTTTATGCTTGTATTGGGACATAAAACAAGTGGGATAGAGACAAAATATAATTAATAATATGTATTTTAATTACTTTACCTGCACTTTTATACTGCAGTGCCTCACCAGTCGCCAATAACCCTTTCTTTTTAGTTTCTGAATTGAAAAGCTTGAACCCACCCACAGCCCACACATTTCCTTCTATATCTATTGTGGGATTTTTTTTTTGGTAGAATTCCAAAATGCATAGGAATTATCCATAATATCTAGTGGAGCATGCCTAGAAGCTGTGTGAACTCAGTTGAAATAAAATGCATGTAAAATACTGATAAGGGGGGTGGAGTTGGCTGCTCCAGACCAGGGAGCAGCTTAGCTATAATGTAATTCATTTTGCTTATTTTTGAAAATTATAAAAAAAAATACTTGAGTTTAAACAACAATTTTTAAACAATTTTTTTTATGCAAACTGTTTTTATTCATTACTAATCGCCATTTTAGGATATGCACAGATTAACCAACTAACCTGTTTAATGTCCCTTTAAGTTTAGTGAAAACACCAATTTGGGCTACCTGACTAAATAACTTTAGCTTAAAATACCATTTAAGTGTGACTTTGCATACCTTTGTATGAATTTCGGGATGACTCATCTGCAAATGACGCTTCAAGTTTGTTGTATTTTTACCAGTGATTGTCACTCCACATGGTTTGCAAAGGGTCTTGTTCTCCTTAGCATCAAATGTAAAATGCATCCATAGATCTTCTCCTTTTTCTCCCAGACACTAACATTTCTGTATCTGTACAGTTTGTGCAGCAGTGTATGCTTCCTGTTGGTGACTGGTGTTACCCAAAAAGAAAGATATTACTAGTACTAGACAAAATGGTAATACAGAAAACAGAATATTGCTGTAATCGTTAAAGCTGGGGTCAGTCAGCTCAGCAGGTGGGACTGGGCAGCAGCAGGCATTCCTTAGCCCCCACTCTGCTCCTATTTCATTTTCAGGCCCATCAGATCAGTGCCCCTTCCTTATAAAGTCAACTGTGCCACCACCCACCCCACCAGTGAGCTGAGGCTGCCATGCCAGATCCTATCCTAAATAAAAACATGCACTTTGCAGTGCACTGACTAGTGACTACTGAGATACACAGTGCACACACACAGACAGGAAGCCTAACCCTGCAGGGGAAATTAATGCATGAGAGTTAACTCAGTCACTAGTCACAAACAACAGGAGGCTGACACCACGTGACACCACCTAGGAGTAGGGTAGGACGCATTTGCAGTGCACTAGTGAATGGCAGCATAACCATGTGGCAACGTGAACCAAGATCTTAATACTTTTCTTTTGCAATTAAAAATTCAGTAGTCAATATCATTAGTCAAACAACAAATTCTAGTTGTGGCTGCTGCTTAGTCGTCAAAGAAATCAGTGCTAAGGGCTAACCAGTACTGCTGCTAGTACCTGGGACTCAGAGGAGAAAACACACCAGCCACTCAACACGTCACATCCAAATTCCACTCTCCAGACATGGAGGAGTTCCAATTCCAACTTCCTCTTCTGTGGTTTGCACTGCAGGGCGTTGTTCCAGGAGTCCCGACTCACAGGCAGACAGAGGGATCCTGCGACTGCGTCTATCACTTTCTCTCCCATGCGTGCGTCTCACTCTAACAGACAGGTGGAGCTCAGAGGAAACTAAAAACTAGTTCAGGTGACGTCCCTCCCTCAGACCCTCACATTTTCGTTTCTATTTCGTTCCATGACGAAAATTGGAATTGATTTTCGTCATATTTTTCGTCAATTGACTTAATGATAACTTCATTTTCGTTAACATTTCGTCACTAAAAACATCCTGCTGACGAAAACTTTGACTAAAATATTTTCGTCAACGAAATTAACACTGGTCTGAATAGCTAGGTGGTCGTCGTGTTATTCAAAATTAAAGTAATTGATTTAAAAGGAAACTTATTTTTAACAAGGGCTTTCTGAGGTTTCTCAGCCTTTTTGATGGCCTATTATTATTCACTTAAACTACAAAATTGTCTGTCTAATTTATATTTTATTGTTTAAATTCTGCATAAAGTTTATATCCCCAAGAAAGAAAATGTGATTGGGTATTTCATGTGGTGACATGACTGGCAACTCCATATTTCCCTGCCTATGCCAAAAACACTCAAGCACCTTGTAACAACTTAAGTTGTGGGGGAGGAATGGTTAGCTTAGAAAGCAACCCTGCCAAGGAGAATAACACTTCTGGCCATACTTAAAGGGACACTGAACCCAAAATTTTTCTTTTGTGATTCAGATAGAGCATGAATTTTTAAGCAACTTTCTAATTTACTCCTATTATGAAATTTTCTTTATTCTCTTGGTATCTTTATTTGAAATGCAAGAATCTAAGTTTAGATGCCGGCCTATTTTGGTGAACAACCTGGGTTGTCATTGCTGATTGGTGGAAAAAATCCATCCATCCAAGCTTAGATGGCTTTTATTTCAAATAAAGATAGCAAGAGAACAAAGAAAAATTCATAATAGGAGTAAATTAGAAAGTTGCTTAAAATTGCATGCTCTATCTGAATCACAAAAGAAAAATATTGGGTTCAGTGTCCCTTTAACTCTTTTGCTGCTAAGCCTTTTTTTCACTCCAGTGCTGAGTACATTTTGAGCTTTTTTTGCTACCTTCATGTAAACCTTATTGTATGTCACAGAAATATTGTTTTTTTCAGCAGGTCCAGCGGATTCACAATATCCCATTATAATATTTCTATTTGATGGAATGTGAGATAGCTGCTGCAAAATCTGTAAAAAAAAAAAAGTATAATTTTTGCATAGATTTTAGTAAATAATATTAAAAATGACAAAGACAACATCATATTGGCTTTGCAGCCGGGCCTGTCTGGTGGAAGTGCCTGATTCATTTTTAATGTACAACCAAATGACTGTGAGTGCCTGGTCAAGACACCTTCTTTGTATCTAAGAGTGTAGCTATAGGTTAGGGTCCCAGAATGCAGTGCTCTAAAGTCAAGGTTTTTGGAAAGAGGCTAGCTAGCAACAGAGAGTTGTTGATAGAGCCTTTGAAGAAGTGAGAATAATGGATAGGCAACAAAGAAAGTCGCTGGATTTCTCCTAATTGCTTGTGGCTGGATAGTGGAGACTCTTGTGTGACACAAGTGGCTGCTGGATTTCTCCTAATTGCCTGTGGCTGGATATTGGAGATTCTTGTGTGACATTTGGTGACACAAAACACTGTTTTATAAATATTTAACCTTGCAATATGGAGTTATGTATCTATAGGATAAGTGTATACAGAAGTAAAATAATTAGTAGCCCAAGCTGACAAATACAAGCTCAATATATACATTGAGTTGTCCATCTATACCCAAGCAAGGATTATAGTCAGTAACAAGGGTAAAGGGATAGGGCAACACAGTTCTTTTCCATATGCTAATATAATGTTGAGGGTAGAAACAATTACAATGTTTAAGATCCTCTTAAGTTCTCCTACTTACTTGAAAATCCTCAATCTAAATAAGATAAGTGCCATGTACAAGTTAGAAACCGTCTGTATTATTTCTTCTCTGTCCCCCATGGGAAATTGTCCTGCCTTTTGGAGAAGTATAGGAGTTGCACATTATGTAACAAACAATACGTAGGTTGTACCTCTAGAAAGGTGCCGGTGTGTATTAGGAAGCCCCTTAATGATATTGAACATGGTATTACAGCTGCTGTGGCAGCTAAGCATTTTATAAACCTACATGACAAGCCAACGAAAACTGTTTAACTTTTCTGATTGATTAGCTGTTTGGCTTCATAATAGAGGGCTTTGCACAATAAGAGCAGAATGTAGCTCATAACAGATTCCTAATAGTTTATAGGGCTAATGTGTAATTGTAATATAATTGTTTCTTTATATTTTTGCAATATATCCAAATATTGTTGCTATTAATTGTCCATGAGTAGGATTATAGACCTGTGTATTAACATAAACATGTGATCTGCAGGCATCGAATTAGGAACAAGCTTTTATTATATGTGTGTGGTAATGTTGGGCATTAGTGTCTACGACTAAGGGATAGATTTATTAAATGTTGGACGGCATGATCCACTGTAGCGATAAATGAGGACAATCCCGCCCCCTGCACATTCGCAGCCAATCGGCCGCTAGTAGGGGGTGTCAATCATCCCGATCGTATCTGATCGGGATAATTGCTGTTCGCCACCTCAGAGGTGGCGGATGAGTTAAGGAGCAGCGGTCTTACGACTGCTGCTTCTTAACTTAAGTTTCCGGTGAGCTGGAAACTTTGGGGGTAGATTGCAGCATCCACTGCTTGATAAATCTACCCCTAAGTATGGACTGTCCTGAAACGTGTAAGACGGCCCAGCCTGTGGGTCCTGATGAATTGTTTTTTTCGCTCAATTCATTGCTTTGAATAAAGAGGAATTTTTACTGAATTTACCAGAATTCGAGTTTGCAGCCAGGCCTGTCTGGGATAACCTCCTGGTTCATTTTATAATGTACAACCAATTGTCTTTGAGGGCCTGGTCAAGATTCCTTTTTTGCATCTCAGTGTGTTTGGCTAGAAGGTGGCATGTGTAGCTGTAAGTTAGGGCTCCAAGTAAGATAGATAGATAGACGGACGGACATCAGATAGAAATATAGATAGATAGATAGATAGATAGATGAAAAAGGCAGTTAATGCCAGACATGCCTAGCTGCAAAGCCCATGAATAAAACATATAAACAGTAAATATAAAATACAACACACAAAGTAGCCAGTGCTTTCTTCGATGAACACAGCAAGGTTAAAAGCTAAAAAGAAGAGTTAGCTTGGAGCCAAATGGAGATAAGGTCCAGCTGCAGTTTCAAGAACATTTTGTACCTGGGTCACATTATAAAAACTGCTTAACATTCTATATACAATTTCATATATACGTCTTGCAGCAGTCATTTCTAAATGAAAAAAAGGGGCATATTTATCAAGCTCCGTACTGCCCCATGTTTTTGGGGAGCCTTCAGGCTCACCAGAAACAGAATTAATGAAGCAGTGGTCTAAAGACTGCTCCATAACTTGTCCACCTGCTCTGAGGCGGCAGACAGAAATCAACCCAATCAAATATGATCGGGTTGATTGACACCCCCCGCTAGCGGCCGATTGATCGCGAATCTGCTGTGCAATAATAAATGCCGAGAGCGTATGCTGTCGGCATTTATCGATGTGCAGCGGACATGATACGCTACATCAAACATGTCTACTCCCACTATAATACATTGACCCCAAAGTTTCTAATTCTCCTAGATAAAAACATTCTCTAATGCCTGGTCCTTTATATGAAACCAATATTTGTTATTGGTTTTCATTTCTAACCCTTTCCTTTTTTTTCCTAGCCAGCACTTTGACTTCTACACATCCTGGTTTTGAAACAGAAAGTAGATAAAAGCTGGCAAGTGCATGGTCAGGATGATTATTTGTTCTTTTTTTATGGGATGTAATACTCATATGCTAAATCACTTTAAAGTGATGCACCATAACCTTTAAAAAGCTGACAAGAAAATATCACATGACCATCTCTATGTAAAAAAGTAAGAAATTGTGAGGTAAAATATCTTCAGCTCAGAAGAGCTACTTGTAATACTATTGTTTGCATGGTGAAAAAAGTAAATCATATTCGTCAGTGCTGAGTTCACACTTTGCTTTTCTATAATCTCATGGGATTTCACCATCATCTTGTGAGATTTCATATTAAATCTTCCTTAAACTGAGGAGAGAAATAACATGACCTACACATGACTGATGTCTCGGGACTAGCATTTTGATTGATGGTATTAAGTCCTTGTACAGTGGGAAATCTTGAGGTAAAATAATTTCCTTTTTTACATATATCATACATATATTAAATGAGGTTGAAAGTAGACAGAAGTCTATTGAGTTCAAACTATACAGAAATTATCTGATTTAAACTAAAGAAGCTGACAAATGAACTTCCATTAAACAATTAGGAGTATGAACAATGAAAACAAGCAATCATATGTTGAATTCTGTTTCTAGCCAGAAATATATCTAAACCGTTTTTAAATATATCTACCGTATTGCCATTCACTGCCTTCTTAGGCAAGATGTTCTACAATTTGATTTATCTTACCGTTTATATTGCTGAAGATTATATCTCCATTCCTTTAACCTTAAATTGTGGCCTCATGTCACAATTGTTTTGGAATAAACAAAGCTTCTGACAACTCTGTATATAGGCCTTGAATATATTTATATAAAGTAATCATATCACTTCTAAAACACCTTTTTTTCTAGAATAAACAGACACAATTTGGCTTATCCCTCCTCATAGTCTAGATCTCTCATTTCCCTTATTACTTTTGTGGCACTTCACTGATTTTTTTATAATTCTGCAATGTTATTTTTTAAAATGGGTCCCCAGAACTGAACTCCATACTCAAGTTGAGGTCTTACTAAGTGTTTATATAGGGACAGAATAACGCTTTCCTTCCTTGCATCTATACATACTAGTATCTTTTTAGTCTCATTAGCTGCTGCCTTGCATTGCACACTCATTCTTAGCTTGTTATCTGTAATGACAGCTAAGTCACTGCCCCCTCTGTTTTGCTAAATGTAGTCAAATGTTTCCAATTGTTGAGCCTATCAAGTTAAAAACCTTCATATGCACCTCAGTCAAGGTGCACAGATAAGTGGGAGAATTAAAAGTATATAAAACAGTGCTCCTTTAGTAAAATCAAATATGTTAAATCAAAGTAAACATAACAAGAAACAGCAAATAAATTACTTATTTTCTTGCAAAATAGGCACTTAATATTTCTCATTGTAGCCCCTGCCCTCAGGGAGATGAAAGAGCAGATATCTTTTGACCTTAGGTTGCAGTATGCCTCTTCTGAGCATGAGCAAAACAATCTTTATATTTCTGTTGCATTCACTAAACATTAAGGTCCAGATTGCAGGTGGAGTGATATTGATTATGCAGGGTGCAATATCAATATATCTACGTTATGTTAGAGAATATAAATATTTATATACATATTCATATGTGTGTGTATATATATATACATGTGTATGTGTTTTATATGTGTAAATATCTACACATATATACATACAACCCTGATTCTGAAAATGTTTGGACAGTATGGGCAATGCAAGAAAATAAACAAAAAGAGTCATTTGAAAATTCAATTCACCCTGTACTATTTTGAAAACACATTATTAGATGTTTTATTTTGTGACTTTAATGTATTTTTGAAAATATACACTCATTTCAAATCTGATGACTGCAAAACATTCTAAAATAGTTAAGACAGGGTCAATTTAGAACTAATAGTGATGTGACAAGTTGAAATAAGAAGGTGATGTGAAACAGGTGAGGCAATCTTGTAATCATAGTATATAAGGAGCCTCCAAAAAAGACCTAGTCCTTCAAGAGCAAGGATAGATGGGTCGAGGCTTGCGTTTGCGAATAATCCAACATTTTGAGAACAACATTCCCTAAAGACAAATCGGTAGGATTTTGGGCATTTCACCTTCTACAGTGCACAATATAATTAAAAGATTCAAGGAATCCGGTCAAATCTCTGTGCGTAAAGCGCAAGGCCGAAAGCCACTTCTGAATGTGCATAATCTCCGATCCCTCTGACTTCACTGTGTCAGAAACCATCATAAATCTGAAATAATATCCTGACATGGCTCGGGAATACTTTGGCAAACCTTCAGTCAACATCATTCACCGCTGTATCCACAGATGCAAGTTAAGGCTTTACTACACAAAGCAGAAGCCATACATCAACACTGCCCAGAAGCGCCGCCGAATTCTCTGGGCTCAATCTCATCTGAGATGGATGGTGGAATCGTGCTTTATGGTCCAACGAGTCAACAAGTTTTGGAAAAAACAGCTGTTCTCGGGGCCAAAGAGGAAAAGGACCATCCAAGCTGTAATCAGTGTCAGGTCCAAAAGCCAGCTTCTGTCATGGTATGGGGGTGTGTCAGTGCCCATAGCATGGGTAACTTGAACATCTGTGAGGGAACCATTAATGCAGAAAGATATATATACATTTTGGAGCAACATATGTTGCCATCCAAACTTCATCTTGGCAGGGACGTCTCTGCATTTTCTAGCAGGACAACGGCAAACCACATTCTGCCCGGATTACAAGCGCATGGTTGAGTGTGGGCAGGGCCATTTCTAGAGATTCTGGCTCCCAGGGCAAAATTAAAAAATGTGCCCCCCCCTCCATTCTGGAGTGCAACATTCTTCCATCTACCTTCCATGTCTCACTGCAATTTAATTTCAATTTCAATCTGTAAAGTGTACATGAATAAACTGTCATTATTCATGCAGTTACAATCAAAGGGATATGAAACCCAAATTTAATTTAGATTTTGTGATTCAGATAGAACATACCATTTCAAAAAAGTTTTCAATTAACTTCTATAATCAAATTTGCCTCATTCCCATGTTATTCTGTGTTGAAGAGATACCTATGTAGGCGTCTAGAGCACTACATGGCGGGAAAATAGTGCTGCTATCTAGTGCTCTTGTAAATGGATAACTTTCTTGCAAAACTGCTACCATATAGAGCTCCAGGAAAGGGCCGGCTCCTAAGATTATGTCCCTGCTTTTCAATAAAAGATACCAAGAGAAGAAAGAAAAAAGTGTGGAAGCCACAAGGAGATGTCATTCTCTATATTATGTTGCACAATAACACTCCACTGACTTCACTGTGATTAATGTATGTTAATGATTATTTTCATATCGCTTCTAAGTTCTAACTAAAGCTAATGCATTTAATAAAAACTAGTACTTAAATGCCTCTTTCACATCCATCACAATGCTTCCAGGCTGCAACTAGTTGTCAAAGATAGAGCATTAAACCGAAAAAAGGACCAGCGACTATACAGCTGGGCATAACCAAGGACATATAGAGGTGCCAAAGCCATATGAGAAATAGTGGTAGTGATGCCTAGTGAGGAGTTTTGCTTTTGTAAAGTCTAACGGCTAGATTTGGAGTTTGGCGGTAAAAGGGCTGTTAACGCTCCGCGGGTTTTTTTCTGGCCGCACCATAAATTTAACTCTGGTATCGAGAGTTCAAACAAATGCTGCGTTAGGCTCCAAAAAAGGAGCGTAGAGCATTTTTACCGCAAATACAACTCTCGATACCAGAGTTGCTTACGGACGCGGCCGGCCTCAAAAACGTGCTCGTGCACGATTCTCCCATAGGAAACAATGGGGCTGTTTGAGCTGAAAAAAAACCTAACACCTGCAAAAAAGCAGCGTTCAGCTCCTAACGCAGCCCCATTGTTTCCTATGGGGAAACACTTCCTACGTCTGCACCTAACACTCTAACATGTACCCCGAGTCTAAACACCCCTAACATTACACTTATTAACCCCTAATCTGCCGCCCCCGCTATCGCTGACCCCTGCATTACACTTTTAACCCCTAATCTGCCGCTCCGTAAACCGCCGCCACCTACGTTATCCCTATGTACCCCTAATCTGCTGCCCTAACATCGCCGACCCCTATGTTATATTTATTAACCCCTAATCTGCCCCCCACAACGTCGCCGACACCTGCCTACACTTATTAACCCCTAATCTGCCGACCGGACCTGAGCGCTACTATAATAAAGTTATTAACCCCTAATCCGCCTCACTAACCCTATCATAAATAGTATTAACCCCTAATCTGCCCTCCCTAACATCGCCGACACCTACCTTCAATTATTAACCCCTAATCTGCCGACCGGAGCTCACCGCTATTCTAATAAATGTATTAACCCCTAAAGCTAAGTCTAACCCTAACACTAACACCCCCCTAAGTTAAATATAATTTTTATCTAACAAAATAAATTAACTCTTATTAAATAAATGATTCCTATTTAAAGCTAAATACTTACCTGTAAAATAAATCCTAATATAGCTACAATATAAATTACATTTATATTATAGCTATTTTAGGATTAATATTTATTTTACAGGTAACTTTGTATTTATTTTAACCAGGTACAATAGCTATTAAATAGTTAAGAACTATTTAATAGTTACCTAGTTAAAATAATTACAAATTTACCTGTAAAATAAATCCTAACCTAAGTTATAATTAAACCTAACACTACCCTATCAATAAAATAATTAAATAAACTACCTACAATTACCTACAATTAACCTAACACTACACTATCAATAAATTAATTAAACACAATTGCTACAAATAAATACAATTAAATAAACTATCTAAAGTACAAAAAATAAAAAAGAACTAAGTTACAGAAAATAAAAAAATATTTACAAACATAAGAAAAATATTACAACAATTTTAAACTAATTACACCTACTCTAAGCCCCCTAATAAAATAACAAAGACCCCCAAAATAAAAAATTCCCTACCCTATTCTAAAATACAAAAATTACAAGCTCTTTTACCTTACCAGCCCTGAACAGGGCCCTTTGCGGGGCATGCCCCAAGAATTTCAGCTCTTTTGCCTGTAAAAAAAAACATACAATACCCCCCCCCAACATTACAACCCACCACCCACATACCCCTAATCTAACCCAAACCCCCCTTAAATAAACCTAACACTAAGCCCCTGATGATCTTCCTACCTTGTCTTCACCATGCCAGGTTCACCGATCCGTCCTGGCTCCAAGATCTTCATCCAACCCAAGCGGGGGTTGGCGATCCATAATCCGGTGCTCCAAAGTCTTCCTCCTATCCGGCAAGAAGAGGACATCCGGACCGGCAAACATCTTCTCCAAGCGGCATCTTCTATGTTCTTCCATCCGATGACGACCGGCTCCATCTTGAAGACCTCCAGCGCGGATCCATCCTCTTCTTCCGACGACTAGACGACGAATGACGGTTCCTTTAAGGGACGTCATCCAAGATGGCGTCCCTCGAATTCCGATTGGCTGATAGGATTCTATCAGCCAATCGGAATTAAGGTAGGAATTTTCTGATTGGCTGATGGAATCAGCCAATCAGAATCAAGTTCAATCCGATTGGCTGATCCAATCAGCCAATCAGATTGAGCTCGCATTCTATTGGCTGTTCCGATCAGCCAATACAATGCGAGCTCAATCTGATTGGCTGATTGGATCAGCCAATCGGATTGAACTTGATTCTGATTGGCTGATTCCATCAGCCAATCAGAAAATTCCTACCTTAATTCCGATTGGCTGATAGAATCCTATCAGCCAATCGGAATTCGAGGGACGCCATCTTGGATGACGTCCCTTAAAGGAACCGTCATTCGTCGTCTAGTCGTCGGAAGAAGAGGATGGATCCGCGCTGGAGGTCTTCAAGATGGAGCCGGTCGTCATCGGATGGAAGAACATAGAAGATGCCGCTTGGAGAAGATGTTTGCCGGTCCGGATGTCCTCTTCTTGCCGGATAGGAGGAAGACTTTGGAGCACCGGATTATGGATCGCCAACCCCCGCTTGGGTTGGATGAAGATCTTGGAGCCAGGACGGATCGGTGAACCTGGCATGGTGAAGACAAGGTAGGAAGATCATCAGGGGCTTAGTGTTAGGTTTATTTAAGGGGGGTTTGGGTTAGATTAGGGGTATGTGGGTGGTGGGTTGTAATGTTGGGGGGGGGTATTGTATGTTTTTTTTTACAGGCAAAAGAGCTGAAATTCTTGGGGCATGCCCCGCAAAGGGCCCTGTTCAGGGCTGGTAAGGTAAAAGAGCTTGTAATTTTTGTATTTTAGAATAGGGTAGGGAATTTTTTATTTTGGGGGTCTTTGTTATTTTATTAGGGGGCTTAGAGTAGGTGTAATTAGTTTAAAATTGTTGTAATATTTTTCTTATGTTTGTAAATATTTTTTTATTTTCTGTAACTTAGTTCTTTTTTATTTTTTGTACTTTAGATAGTTTATTTAATTGTATTTATTTGTAGCAATTGTGTTTAATTAATTTATTGATAGTGTAGTGTTAGGTTAATTGTAGGTAATTGTAGGTAGTTTATTTAATTATTTTATTGATAGGGTAGTGTTAGGTTTAATTATATCTTAGGTTAGGATTTATTTTACAGGTAAATTTGTAATTATTTTAACTAGGTAACTATTAAATAGTTCTTAACTATTTAATAGCTATTGTACCTGGTTAAAATAATTACAAAGTTACCTGTAAAATAAATATTAATCCTAAAATAGCTATAATATAAATGTAATTTATATTGTAGCTATATTAGGATGTATTTTACAGGTAAGTATTTAGCTTTAAATAGGAATCATTTATTTAATAAGAGTTAATTTATTTCGTTAGATAAAAATTATATTTAACTTAGGGGGGTGTTAGTGTTAGGGTTAGACTTAGCTTTAGGGGTTAATACATTTATTAGAATAGCGGTGAGCTCCGGTCGGCAGATTAGGGGTTAATAATTGAAGGTAGGTGTCGGCGATGTTAGGGAGGGCAGATTAGGGGTTAATACTATTTATGATAGGGTTAGTGAGGCGGATTAGGGGTTAATAACTTTATTATAGTAGCGCTCAGGTCCGCTCGGCAGATTAGGGGTTAATAAGTGTAGGTAGGTGTCGGCGACGTTGTGGGGGGCAGATTAGGGGTTAATAAATATAACATAGGGGTCGGCGATGTTAGGGGCAGAAGATTAGGGGTACATAGGGATAACGTAGGTGGCGGCGATTTGCGGTCGGAAGATTAGGGGTTAATTATTTTAAGTAGCTTGCGGCGACGTTGTGTGGGGCAAGTTAGGGGTTAATAAATATAATATAGGGGTCGGCGGGGTTAGGGGCAGCAGATTAGGGGTACATAAGTATAACGTAGGTGGCGGTCGGCAGATTAGGGGTTAAAAATTTTAATCGAGTGGCGGCGATGTGGGGGGACCTCGGTTTAGGGGTACATAGGTAGTTTATGGGTGTTAGTGTAGTTTAGGGTACAGTAGTTAAGAGCTTTATGAACCGGCGTTAGCCAGAAAGCTCTTAACTCCTGCTTTTTTCAGGCGGCTGGAATCTTGTCGTTAGAGCTCTAACGCTCACTGCAGAAACGACTCTAAATACCGGCGTTAGAAAGATCCCATTGAAAAGATAGGCTACGCAAATGGCGTAGGGGGATCTGCGGTATGGAAAAGTCGCGGCTGTAAAGTGAGCGTTAGACCCTTTAATCACTGACTCCAAATACCAGCGGGCGGCCAAAACCAGCGTTAGGAGCCTCTAACGCTGGTTTTGACGGCTACCGCCGAACTCTAAATCTAGGCCTAAGAGTATCTGAGTAAATAATGGTAAATTTCAGGCCTTCCCCGCTCACAAAGCTCCGCCATCTCTCTGGTCCAGGCGCCAAACCTGCTCAACACGTGGGGAAGGCTGCGAGAGTGAAGTGAGTGGGCAAGGCTTATGAGGAGGAAGTAACCTAAGACTGGTAGCATAAAATGGGCATGGCTCCTGCAGGTTGAGGGGTGCGCCTTGGCACGAGATAGAATATATGGGTTTTGCCTGAGACGCGGCTCTCAGTGAGATTATCTGATGAACATATCCGGTTAGATGCAACTGACAGGAGCGGGATGCGAGTTTGAGTGTACTGAGTGTTTGGCTAACCTGTCAATCACAAAAATTGACGAAGATAAGTGGATTACATGATGATTCTCGGCTTATCAAAAGCAAAGTGAAATGTGAATGTAAATTCCTTATGCAGCTTGTTGCGCTTTGCTAAACAATATAACTGTTTTCTGCTGTTAATATTGTATATGATATGATGCCTCTTTCATGTACAATGTAATTCTTCAACGTATGGCCTGTCTGCAGTCCTGACCTGTCTCTGATTAAAAATGTGTTACACATTATGAAGCGCAAAATAAAGCAACGAAGGCCACGTACAGTTGCACAGCTAAAGACATGCTTGCTAAACTTAACCAACTGGTGTCTTCAGTGCCCAAACGCTTCATAAGTGTTATTAAAAGAAAAGGTGATGTTACACAGTGGTAAACAGTCGACTGTCCCAACTTTTTTGGAGTGTGTTGCAGTCAAGTCATCAGATTTGAGTGTATATGAGTCTATATTTTCAAAAATACATTATATTCACAAAGTAAAACATCAAATAATGTGTTAATAATGTGTTTTCAATATAGTACAAGGGTTTATTGCATTTCCAAATTAAGTTTTTTTTGCATTTTCCATACTGTCCCAACTTTTTTGGAATTTGGGGTTTTGTGTGTATATAAATATATACAATATATTTCTTCTATAAGATACGACGAGTCCACGGATTCATCCTTTACTTGTGGGATATTATCCTCCTGCTAACAGGAAGTGGCAAAGAGCACCACAGCAGGGCTGTCTATATAGCTCCTCCCTTAACTCCACCCCCCAGTCATTCTCTTTGCCTACTCTAAGTACTAGGAAGGGTAAAGTGAAAGAGGTGATAAAATGTTAGTTTTTATTTTCTTCAAGCAAGAGTTTTTTATTTTAAATGGTACCGGTGTGTACTATATTTTCTCAGGCAGCAGATGGATGAAGACTTCTGCCTGGAGGCTGATGATCTTAGCATTTGTCACTAAGATCCAGAGCAGTACCCACAGAATGACTGAAGAGTACTTATGAAACTTCAGTGTGAGGAATGTTTTTCATGCTATAAGCAGTGAGGTATTTTCAGTCATTTTTTTCTGGAGAGACTGTGGTATTTCAGAATTGGCTGACAGTATCCCCATGAGGGTAAGGGTAAGCAGTAATCCTAAGAGAAGAGGGGTATTACTAAGCTTGCATATAGGGGCTGAGAAAAAATGGTTGACACTGAGTTTGAATGTTTGTGGGCAAACGTTTTTTAACTGGTATTTATTCATCAGGAAAGTTGTTGATGATTTACTGAGAGGGTACACTTGGCTTCTTTTTTGGGGGTTTAAGAACCCACATGGCTAGTTTTAGACCGCTCTGGTGCGGTTCATTTGGGCTGAGAGACATCGAGTGAGATGGGCGGGGCCTATTTTCGCGCCTCAGTTGCACAGTTGTATTTGACAGGCAAGCAGCAAGCTCCAACTCTGGTGGGCCCTTGTGAGACTATTGGGCCAAATCGAAGCTTTTAACTCTGTTTTCCGGATCCCTGAGGGCAGGTAGGCGCCACAGCAGGGCTGTGGCGAGGTGCAGGGGGTGTTTTTTCCAGATTTAAAAGTTTATTAATCATCCGGTTTTTACTTAAATGATTTGATTATTTTAAAGCAGTTTTGCAAAACGTGTATGCTTTTTTTCTCTTAAAGGCGCAGTACCGTTTTTTAAGATTGTTATTTTTTTACTAAATAAAGTGTTTTCAAGCCTGTTTGTGGTCATTACTAGCCTGTTAACATGTCTGACATTGAGGAAAGCCAATGTTCAATGTGTTTGGAAGCCATTGTGGAACCCCCACTTAAAATGTGTCCCTCATGCACTGAAAGGGCAATAAATTGCAAAGAACATATTTTAGCTGATAAAAGTATGTCGCAGGATGATTCTCAGTCAGAAGGGAATCAGGTTATGCCATCTAATTCTCCCCAAGTGTCACAACCATTAATGCCGGCACAAGCGACGCCAAGTACTTCTAGTGCGTCTAATTCTTTCACCCTGCAAGATATGGACGCAGTTATGAATACTACCCTCACAGAGGTTTTATCTAAACTGCCAGGGTTGCAAGGGAAGTGCAGTAGGTCTGGTGTGAGAGTAAATGCTGAGCCTTCCGACGCTTTATTAGCCATCTCTGATGTACCCTCACAATGTTCTGAGTTGGGGGTGAGAGAATTGCTGTCTGAGGGAGAGATTTCTGATTCAGGCAAGATGTTCCCTCAGACAGACTCAGATATGACGGCTTTTAAATTTAAGCTAGAACACCTCCGCTTGTTACTCATGGAGGTTTTAGCGACTCTGGATGATTGTGACCCTATTGTAATTCCACCAGAGAAATTGTGTAAAATGGATAGATATCTAGAGGTTCCTACTTACACTAATGTTTTTCCGCTCCCTAAGAGGATTTCGGACATTGTTACAAAGGAGTGGGATAGACCAGGTATTCCCTTTTCTCCCCCTCCTACTTTTAAGAAAATGTTTCCCATATCAGACACCATTCGGGATTCGTGGCAGACGGTCCCTAAGGTTGAGGGAGCTATTTCTACCCTAGCTAAGCGTACAACTATACCTATTGAGGACAGTTGTGCTTTCAAAGATCCTATGGATCAAAAATTAGATGGTGTTCTAAAGAAAATATTTATTCATCAGGGTTTTCTTCTGCAACCTATAGCGTGCATTGTTCCTGTAACTACTGCAGCTGCATTTTGGTTCGAGGCTCTAGAGGAGGCTCTTCAGGTTGAGACCCCATTAGATGATATTCTGGATAGAATTAGGGCTCTCAAGCTAGCTAATTCTTTCATTACAGATGCCACTTTTCAACTGGCTAAACTAGCGGCAAAGAATTCAGGTTTTGCCATTTTAGCTCGTAGAGCGTTATGGCTTAAGTCCTGGTCTGCTGACGTGTCATCAAAATCCAAGCTTTTAGCCATCCCTTTCAAGGGTAAGACCCTATTCGGGCCTGAACTGAAAGAGATCATTTCAGACATCAATGGAGGAAAAGGCCATGCCCTTCCTCAGGATAAGACAAATAAGATGAGGACCAAACAAAATAATTTTCGTTCCTTTCGAAACTTCAAAGGTGGTCCCTCTACCTCCTCCCCTGCTGCAAAGCAGGAGGGGAATTTTGCTCAATCCAAGTCAGTCTGGAGACCTAACCAGACTTGGAACAAAGGTAAACAGGCCAAGAAGCCCGCTGCTGCCACCAAGACAGCATGAAGGGGCAGCCCCCAATCCGGGACCGGATCTAGTAGGGGGCAGACTTTCTCTCTTGGCTCAGGCAAGAGACGTTCAGGACTCCTGGGCTTTAGAAATTGTGACCCAGGGGTATCTTTTAGACTTCAAAGATTTACCTCCAAGGGGGAGATTCCATCTTTCTCAATTGTCTGTAAACCAGACAAAAAGAGAGGCGTTCTTACGCTGTGTAGAAGACCTATATACCATGGGAGTAATCTGCCCAGTTCCAAAAACAGAACAGGGGCAGGGGTTTTACTCCAATCTGTTTGTGGTTCCCAAGAAAGAGGGAACCTTCAGACCAATTTTAGATCTCAAGATCCTAAACAAATTCCTCAGAGTCCCATCCTTCAAGATGGAGACCATTCGGACTATTTTACCAATGATCCAGGAGGGTCAATATATGACCACTGGGATTTTAAAGGATGCGTATCTGCACATCCCTATCCACAAAGATCATCACCAGTTCCTCAGGTTCGCCTTTCTGGACAAGCATTACCAGTTTGTGGCTCTTCCCTTCGGGTTGGCCACAGCTCCCAGAATTTTCACAAAGGTGCTAGGGTCCCTTCTGGCGGTTCTAAGGCCGCGGGGCATAGCAGTGGCACCTTATCTGGACGATATCTTAATTCAGGCGTCAACTTACCAACTAGCCAAATCTCACACGGACATCGTGTTGGCTTTTCTAAGATCTCACGGGTGGAAGGTGAATGTAAAAAAGAGTTCACTTATCCCCCTCACAAGAGTTCCATTCCTGGGAACTCTGATAGATTCGGTAGACATGAAAATTTTTCTGACGGAGGTCAGGAAATCAAAGATTTTAACCACCTGCCGAGCTCTTCATTCCATTCCTCAGCCGTCCGTGGCTCAATGTATGGAGGTAATCGGACTAATGGTAGCGGCAATGGACATAGTTCCGTTTGCTCGCTTGCATCTCAGACCACTGCAACTCTGCATGCTCAATCAGTGGAATGGGGATTATGCAAATGTATCTCCTCAGATAAATCTGGATCAAGAGACCAGAGACTCTCTTCTTTGGTGGTTGTCACAGGATCATCTGTCCCAGGGAATGTTTTTCCGCAGGCATGGGTCATAGTGATGATGGACTCCAGCCTATTGGGCTGGTGTGCAGTCTGGAATTCCCTGAAAGCACAGGGTGTGTGGACTCAGGAGGAGGCTCTCCTCCCGATAAATATTCTAGAACTGAGAGCGATATTCAATGCGCTTCAGGCGTGGCCTTAGCTGGCTTTGGCCCGATTCATAAGATTCCAGTCGGACAATATCACAACTGTAGCATATATCAATCATCAGGGGGGAACAAAGAGTTCTCTAGCGATGATAGAGGTTTCCAAAATAATTTGATGGGCAGAGACTCACTCTTGCCATCTATCAGCAATCTATATCCCAGGAGTGGAGAACTGGAAAGCGGATTTTCTAAGTCGTCACACTTTTCATCCGGGGGAGTGGGAACTCCATCCGGAGGTGTTTGCACAATTGATTCATCAATGGGGCACACCAGAATTGTATCTGATGGCATCTCGTCAGAATGCCAAACTTCCTTGTTACGGGCCCAGATCAAGGGATCCTCAAGCAGTACTGATAGATGCACTAGCAGTACCTTGGTCGTTCAACCTGGCTTATGTGTTTCCACCATTTCCTCTCCTTCCTCGTCTGATTGCCAGAATCAAACAGGAGAGAGCTTCGGTGATTTTGATAGCACCTGCGTGGCCACGCAGGACTTGGTATGCAGACCTGGTGGACATGTCATCTCTACCACCATGGACTCTGCCACTGAGACAGGACCTTCTCATTCAAGGTCCGTTTCAGCATCCAAATCTAGTTTCTCTGCGGCTGACTGCCTGGAGATTGAACGCTTGATTTTATCCAAGTGGGAATTCTCTGAGTCGGTCATAGATACCTTGATTCAGGCTTGAAAGCCTGTCACTAGGAAAATTTATCATAAGATATGGCGTAAATATCTTTATTGGTGCAAATCCAAAGGCTACTCATGGAGTAAGATCAGGATTCCTAGGATTTTGTCCTTTCTCCAAGAAGGATTGGAGAAGGGGCTATCAGCTAGTTCCCTAAAGGGACAGATATCTGCTTTATCAATTTTACTGCACAAGTGTCTGGCAGATGTTCCAGACGTTCAGTCGTTCTGTCAGGTTTTAGTTAGAATCAAGCCTGTGTTTAAACCTGTTGCTCCGCCATGGAGTTTGGATTTAGTTCTTAAAGTTCTTCAAGGGGTTCCGTTTTAACCTATGCATTCCATAGATATTAAGCTTCTATCTTGGAAAGTTCTGTTTTTAGTTGCTATCTCTTCGGCTCGAAGAGTTTTTGAACTTTCTGCATTGCAATGCGAATCGCCTTATCTTGTTTTCCATGCTGATAAGGTGGTTTTGCGTACCAAACCTGGATTCCTTCCTAAGGTTGTTACTAATAAGAATATTAATCAGGAAATTGTTGTTCCTTCTCTGTGTCCTAATCCTTCCTCTAAGAAGGAGCGTCTGTTGCACAACTTGGACGTGGTTCGTGCTTTGAAGTTTTACTTGCAAGTGACCAAAGATTTCCGTCAAACATCTTCTTTGTTTGTTGTCTATTCTGGAAGACGTAGAGGTCAAAAAGCTACGGCTACCTCTCTTTCTTTTTAGCTGAAAAGCATCATCCATTTGGCATACGAGACTGCTGGACAGCAGCCTCCTGAAAGAATTACAGCTCACTCTACTAGAGGGGTGGCTTCCACATGGGCTTTTAAAAATGATGCTTCTGTTGAACAGATTTGTAAGGCTGCGACTTGGTCTTCACTTCATACCTTTTCCAAATTTTACAAATTTGATACTTTTGCTTCTTCGGAGGCTATTTTTGGGAGAAAAGTTCTTCAAGCAGTGGTGCCTTCTGTTTAGCCATCTGTCTTGTCCCTTCCGTTCATCCGTGTCCTGTAGCTTTGGTATTGTATCCCACAAGTAAAGGATGAATCCGTGGACTCGTCGTATCTTATAGAAGAAAAGTAAATTTATGCTTACCTGATAAATTAATTTATTCTATGATACGACGAGTCCACGGCCCGCCCTGTCAATTTAAGACAGATTATATTTTTTTTTTATTTGAAACTTCAGTCACCTCTGCACCTTTTAGTTTCTCCTTTTTCTTCCTGTACCTTCGGTCGAATGACTGGGGGGTGGAGTTAAGGGAGGAGCTATATAGACAGCTCTGCTGTGGTGCTCTTTGCCACTTCCTGTTAGCAGGAGGATAATATCCCACAAGTAAAGGATGAATCCGTGGACTCGTCGTATCCTAGAAGAAATTAATTTATCAGGTAAGCATAAATTTACTTTTTGCTGAATTACTAATTTAACTTTTATACAAATCTAAATATTTTTGCATAATTGGGTTACCGCGTAATAATATCTTGTTATTCTTTCTTACTAGTAACAAAATATTTTACACTTGGATGGGTTAAATAAGCGAAATATTTTTTTGATTACAGGTTGCTCGGATTTTCATGTTTTGATTACTGCACCAGTATTACAAGAAAAAATATGTTTTGAAATTGATGAGAAGCCAGATGCTATTGTAAACCTAATACATGATGTAAAAACCGGTAAGAGCATGATGCATTATTGTCGGGAAAAGTAATAAACAACAGTTGTATAATTTTTAAATGAGTTAATATTCTGACATGGAGTAAAGTGTATTTATTCAATTATTGTAGAAGCAATTTGTATTGCAATTAGGGGCCTCGATTATTAATTCTAGGGGGGAAAGGTTCCCAAAGGCAGATTAAATGCATCAAATGTACGTAGGTACTAGGTCACACAATACTTTGCCCAGCATATTGTGTTGATATAGTACCTATGTCCAGCACACAGGGGCATGTAGCAGTCTCTGTTGTCAGCTTAGACAGTGGGAGCCACAACACTACGGCAAAAAAGGGTTTCGTAGAGAGAGGGAGGGAGAGAACTAAAAAAATATCACTTGGAGGGGGAAATGGGTTCCTACACTACAGAAAACTATTGATTACTTAGAAGGGGGAGGTGGGGAGGGGGAACCCTACACTACAGAAAAAAATGTGGGCTAGATTACAAGTGGAGCCTTAATTTATTGCGTGCCCATAAACAAGCAAATTCGCCCCTTTACCGGCATGGGATAAATAACCAGCCATTACAAGTTGCTGGTTATTGCTACCGCAAGCTTGCGGGAGCAATTAGCGCTCCGAAAATTAACACCTATGGCATCATCGATGACATCACTAGTGACAAACTTGAAAATGTCCATGTTTTTAACATTTATTTGTTTTTGTCATTGAACACACACACAGAGACAGACACAAAATAGCATTAACAGATATCATTATTATTGTTTCAGGAAATACCCTTAATGGTCAATTGGTTGAAGATACAAGTAATTCTAATGTTAAATTTGGAAAATTTGGATTTATCAACATGAGAGAGGAACTACAAGTGGAAATTTCAACCGAAAAGATCATTATGACTCACAACGGCACTGTAAAAACCTATGAGTGGAACACATCTTTTGAAGAACATGGGTAGTTGTTTGTTAGTTTCCTGATTAGTTTTACCATAGAATATGTTAGTTAAAACATTTTTCAAGAATTATTTAACTTTAAAATTACCTGACTCTTGTTAAATAATAATATTTTTTCCTTTTTAAAGGGACATTCTAATCAACGAATCATGTTAGAGCATGTATTTTAGCACTAGCAACCATAGATAGCTATTTGTTTGTTTGTAACACATAAATAAAGTTTTTGTCCCAAGCATTGCAGCTCCTAAGCAGAACATGCGTTGTGAGCCAATCAGGTGTGTGGCAGTTGTATGTAGTCATCACACTAATATTTTCCTGTTCAGGATCTGCAAAGTTTGTAGTTTTGTAACCAATGTTTTTAAGCTCTATGGCTGAAAATAAAGCCATTGCACTGGACAAGCTCTTAAATTAGGATAGCAGAAACCAGTGGCAGCTAGTGACTTTCAAGGTTGGTGGGGGGAAAAACCTCACCCCTTGACAACTCCCTAAACTCCATCACTTTTGCTCTTACCAAGAAAAAAGAGCTAATTTGGGAGCACACAAGAATGGAGATCCTTTATAGTGTAATATTTATTCACAGGAAAGTAACTATAAACAACATTACTGTTTGAAAAATTAAATATTCTTGGAAGGATTTCCATAAGATTTGGCATTCCAATTTATCCCAAAGGTTTTCAATTGGGTCGACATTAGGGCTCTGTGTATGCCACACGTGTTCCTCCACACCAAACTTGTCAAACCATGTCTTCATGGACCTCGCTTTCTGCACATGGGCACATGTTTTGCTGGAACAGGAAAGGTCCTTCCCCAAACTGTTGCCAAAAATCTGGAAGGACCAGATTGTCTAAAATGTCTTTGTATCCTGTAGCATTTAGATGACCATTCACTGGAACCGTACATATGCACAAGAATTAGCAAGAAGTAACAATTAATTACCAATCATAACACACTACAAGTTTTCACAGGATGAGTAATGATAAAGCAGTTGTAACTTGTATCCTTAATGTCCCTACTTATAAAAAAACATTTATAATTTAAACGGACATTTAACAGCTTTGGCAGCAAAGTGTTTTAGCATATAAATCCATTTGGATTCTTTCTATTATAATATTTTGCCTCTATGTCCCTCTCTATTTAGTTCAGGTACATGATTACAAATGATATACCATAAATTCAACACAGCATGTTTCATCTGAGCAAAATGTCTAGCCGTCATGGCAGTTCTGATAGCAGAACGGTGGATAGACATTTTGTAATGTAGTTCATTATATATTTTCCCTACATAAAATTTACAAGTTAAATTGAAATTGGAAATTGGATAAACAATATATCTTGTGGTACATGTAATGCTTTATCTGACTCCAATCTTCCTGTTAGTCCAAAGGTGTAGGAAAAGTTTACTTTGCAGCAATCCATTACAAGTTGTACATCTTACACAATGATAACATCCATTCTTAGTTACATAAACCAAAGTACTGTTGGTGTAGCTAAGTTTAAAATCAGATCACATCAGCGTCTCTCTCAAAGAGTGACCTCTCCTATAATCCACGATAGGTGCCTCCATGGATTAAAAAAGGCAATCTGTTGATAATATATTCCAAATTGAATGCAACAGGTGAATAACGCGTCACAAAGGTCTAGATTATGAGTGGCGCGCTAACTGTTGTGAGTGAGCAATATTGGGTTTATCGTGGCTGCGTGTGTCGGAAGTAGCACACTTATTACAGTTTCAAAGTAAACGCGATTGCTTGAGCACAATTGAATGTAACGCGCATCGGAAAGCATGACTTCAGATCTCTATCTAGCAGTTAAGCTAATCAAACATGAAATATATTTGAAAGGTTATCTCTTATATAGTTATGAGTTTGCAAATAGCACAAACTAAGAGCTCCAAATGTAATTATTTATAGAGTATTTTTAACTGCAAGCTCTTGGGTTAATGTAATAAAGATAAAAGATGTTTATTTTGCATTTTTTAGGTTTCTGAAAAAAGATGAAGAAAAAATAACAGTAACAGTGCATGACGGTGTACAGGTTACAATCTACAAGAATAAAAATTCAAATTACCTTAATTTATTTGTAGAAGCAAAACATCTGATTTCAAGTAATACAAGTGGGCTACTAGGTATGTATGGATAATTTAATAACAGTACTGTTTATCATATATGGCTGTTGGTATAAGAAAAAGACAAGTGTATAAAAATATTTTATACTCCATACTAGACATATATTATACATAGGTTATGAAAACTAAAACTAAAATAACATAAAAACATAAAAATGTATTGAATGTATTATCTTTATTATTAGTATTATTAGTATTATTATTTGTAGCACTCCAACTGTAGCACTATATTCATGATTTAACTATAAGCTTTAAAGTGAAGGTAAACTATGATGAATGAAAGCCTGGTTTTTAAAAATACTATTAAAAACAGGGGCACTTTCATTCATCAAAGTTTAGAAAGCAGCCGTTTTGCTTAAAAATGTACCTGTCTTCTTTTCACAGCCAGAGCAGTTTCCCCCACCCGGAGATCCTCTCTTCACATGTCAGAAATTACTAATCCGGCTTCCTCCAATCACGGCTTTCCCCCAGGAGAGTCATTGCCTGAGGCCATACCATGATTGGAGGAAGCCGGATTAGTCATTGCTGACGTGTGAAGAGAGGATCTCTGGGTGGGGGAAGCTGCTCTGGCTGTGAAAAGAAGACAGGTAAGTTTTTAAACTTGCTTTCTAAACTTTGATGAATGAAAGTGCCCCTGTTTTAAATAGTATTTTTAAAAACCGGGCTTTCATTCATCAAAGTTTACCTTCACTTTAAGTTTTTATAAACACATATAGCTGTAGAAAAAAATATAATGATGACAGGAAAATGTCCGATGCAGAATGGAGTGAGGTAGGTAAGAAAACCTTGGGCCAAATATCAATGTTACTGGAACATTGAAATCCTCAGCCTAAATTGGACAACTATGATAAACGGATATTAAACAGTTTGAGATTCTAATATAAAAAGTTTAATTATATGTAGTAAAAAAATTATGGGCTAGCTTTCCCTAGAGGAATATGGCCATAAGAGAAATAATAAACACATCCCCTTTGCTGATATTCAATTCCTCTGGGATGATCATCAACATGATACCTCAAATTAGACACATCATAGCCTGAACACTCGGAACAACTTAACAACCACAACTCCAGAAATGATAAACAATTCCATAGCTTCTAGGCGGACAACTCCTCTCCCCCCCCTCCCTACCCTTATCCTTTACCTCTTCCTTCTGTCACCCGAACCTCAATCTTACCAACTATTGCCAGATATTACTTTAACAGAACGAACTATGAATCATATACTGGAATAAAGTCAACTAACAAGAAACAATTTATATAAAAGTTTCCCTATATCAACAAGAACTTTGAGAAAGAGTATAACAGACATTTGATCCCAGGGAAATCAAATCCTGTGGATAACGGAATTGGCATAATACCACATTATTGTATCTTAACATATTATCTTTTTTAAACTCTGTATCATTATATTATTTTATAAATCCAATAAAAATTAATATATAAAAAAAAAGAATAATTATGGGCTAGATTACAAGTAGATCGCTAATTTATCGCATCCCCGTAAACAGGCAAATTGGCGCTCGATAAATAACCAGCCATTACAAGCGGCTGGTTAGTGCTACATTGAGCTTGCAGTAGCAATTAACGTTTTAAAAATTAACCAGAGATCAGATCTCTGGTTAATGTTCCAAAAGTGCCCCAATTGCCCCAAAATAAAGTATACTTTAGTTTTTTATTTAAAAAAAATAAATAAATAAAAATGTAATAAAAAAAACTGCATTAAGCAGTTTTTGGGGGTTAAAGTTGGCGGATGTGGGGTGTTAGAAAAAAAAACAGCACTGAAAAGTGCCTTTACATTGCGCTCTAAGGGGAACTATGTGTTCCCTGTAAAATGGATATATACAAATATATTTATGTGTTAATATGTGTATATACACCTATAAACACATAAATATATATGTATATATTCATATACATATATATTTAATCTTTGATGCCCATTGCTGCGCGACTTACCCCTTCACTGCTCTAGGTTTTCATTCTGTGTCTGATAGCATTAGAATGAGGCTCCCATTGAAGCCTATGGAAGTGCGCTCTCGTAAGCGCAATGCTTCCATATAATACGAGCGTGAGCTCGCTTTCGCATTATGCTCAACATGCAATTCCAGCTCACATTTGCGTGTGCTGTTATTACTCAAGGGAGCACAAATATTGCTTTTGCAAAAGTGATATTTTGTGCTCAACTTGTAATCTGGTCCTAAGTGAACAGCTATTTTTATAAACCCTAACTGAAACCTTTCCACATTAATATCCTAACTGGAACCCCATTGAAGTAAATAACCCTAACAAGGACCTTCATTAATGTAATTTTGCTTAAAGGAACAGTCAAGTCGAATAGAGTCAGATAGAGCACACAATTTTAAACAACTTTCCATTTCACTTCCATTATGTAAATGTGAACAATCTTTTTATATGCACACTTTCTGAGGCACCAACTTCTACTGATCATGTGCAAGATTCACAGGATCTACATATATGCATTTTGTAGTTGGCTAATGGCTGTCACATGATACATTAGGAAGGAAAATGTAACTTTTGTTAGAAAAAAAATCTACTACTTATTTGAAATCCAAACTACGTGCTTTTGCATTGTCTCATAAAGGGATAGGAAAGTGAAAATTAAACTTGCATGATTCAGATAGAGCAGGTAATTTTAAGACACTTTTAAATTCACTTCTATTTTCAAATGTGCTTTGTTCTCTTGGTATCCCTTGTTAAAAAAGTATATGCACATATTCTACACTAGTAGGAGCTAGCTGCTGATTGGTGCCTGCCCATTTATCTCTTGTAATTGGCTAACTAGATGTGTTCAGATAGCTGCCAGTAGCGCAATGTTGTTCCTTCGGCAAAGGATAAAAAGATAATGAAGCAAATTTGATAAAAGAAGTAAATTGGAAAGTTGATTAAAATTGTATGTTCTATCCAAATCATGAAATAAAATTTTAGGGTTTCCTGTCCCTTTAATAATGCATTTATTGAGTATACTTGTCTACTGTGTTACTTTCTCCCTGGTCCCAATCAAAATTCTTACCCATAAGCCAACCACCAGTGCAATAGATTTCTCATTATTTACATATAACCTCTTTATTTTATGTTACATGGCAGCTTACACAACTACATTTTATATTGAACTATAAATAGAAGTGCTTTATAGCTGTGATACGATTATCCTGTATTGTTTTACTATCTATAATGTCTGTAAATTTGCTCCTTGCAGGTCAGGTATTAAGTGTTGATAACCTACATATAGGCAAAGGTTTTCTTATTATCTACGGAAAACGTCTTCCATTGCCAAGGTAATTTGTTAAATCTTCCTAATTGTGAAAAATGTGTATAATTAAGACATAAATGTAGTATACTCCAAAATTTTCTATGCATCATTTAGTTATGTTATAAACATTTCTTGTTTGAAAAAGTGTTAAGTAAAATCTATTTAACTTTAAATTGAAACTAACATTCTAGTGATGGTTTGGTACTTTCCTCACTGGGTAATACGGACAACTATCTGCGCCTTACTGGTGAAGATGGGAACACCTATGTAATTGTGACTAAAATACATTGATTTATTCAGGACAGGAATATAAGATTTTCAAAAAGATAAAAAATGTATTTTGAAGTACCCTTTTTAAGATGAAGAAAAGCAAAATAAATAAATAACTACAATGTGCCTTCAAATACAAAATTGTTAAATAATATCGCCTAGATTTAGAGTTTTGCGTTAGCCGTCCAAACCAGCGTTAGGGGGTCCTAACGCTGGTTTTGGCCGCCCGCTGGTATTTAGAGTCAGTCAGGAAAGGGTCTAACGCTCACTTTCCAGTCGCGACTTTTCCATACCGCAGATCCCCCTACGCCAATTGCGTATCCTATCTTTTCAATGGGATCTTTCTAACGCTGGTATTTAGAGTCTTGGCTGAAGTAAGCGTTAGAACTCTAACGACAAAACTCCAGCCGCAGAGAAAAGCCAGGAGTTAAGAGCTTTCTGGGCTAACGCCGGTTCATAAAACTCTTAACTACTGTGCTCTAAAGTACACTAACACCAATAAACTACCTATGTACCCCTAAACCGAGGCTCCCCCACATCGCCTCCACTCTATTACATTTTTTTAACCCCTAATCTGCCGACCGCACACCGCCACAACCTACATTATCCCTATGTACTCCTAATCTGCTGCCCCTAACACCGCCGACACCTACATAATATTTATTAACCCCTAATCTGCCCACCCCAACGTCGCCGCTACCTTACCTACAATTATTAACCCCTAATCTGCCGACCGGACCTCGCCGCTACTCTAATAAATGTATTAACCCCTAAACCTAAGTCTAACCCTAACCCTAACACCCCCCTAAGTTAAATATTATTTTTATCTAACGAAATAAAATAAATCTTATTAAATAAATTATTTCTATTTAAAGCTAAATACTTACCTGTAAAATAAACCCTAATATAGCTACAATATAAATAATAATTATATTGTAGCTATTTTAGGATTAATATTTATTTTACAGGCAACTTTGTATTTATTTTAACCAGGTACAATAGCTATTAAATAGTTAAGAACTATTTAATAGCTAAAATATATTTAAATCTGAGAGAGTAGAAAATATTGCTGTGTGTTAATATTCGGTGCTACCCTTAAATTATAATTGAAAATAGCAAAAAGAGAGAAAACCTATTAGAACATATGTAAATATCCCAAAAAAGCAAGGGAAATAATAGCACACGAAAATATATTTTTAGAAAATTCCAATTTCTTTATTTAAATAAACCACTTCACATTCAGTGATTAATCTATTCCACCAGGCTGCGGCAGTTAGAGTGACATCTTACAACTAAAAATAAAACAACAAGGTATACGTAAAGCTAACAAAATGTCTCATTATCTATGCATACGTATGCAAACTATAATTGCCTCTACCTATAGGATAACACATATAGAGAGATATATACAGTGTGATAATAAAGAACACTCCTATATTATGTAAAAGGAGCCAAGCTAACAGCGGTATGTCCTGCAAATAAACATAAGAACAGCTTGACAGTCCGTGTCCCCACTGTAGATGTAAACAATGGCTCCTAAGACCATATAGTGGCAAGTCACGGAAGGTATCGGTAAAGTAAAGGACCGCAACAGTTCCTGCTGCACACTAGGTCACACCGATACACAGCTTTATGAATATAAGGCAGAAAAAGGACAGTACTTATCTTTCGTCCTTCAAAGTAAAGTTGCGATGGAGCTTTTTCTTGCTGATCCGTAATTCCCCCAGTGGGGGTGGCCAACTTGTCACTGCAGCTCCAATTGGTTCCTAGCACATGAACCTGTTTCTATTGGTCCAGGAAGATCCAAAGGAGAATTAACCAGTCGCACTTCTGTATATCCTTATCAGGTAATCCAAAGTAGATACCAAACTGTATCGCTGATATGAAAAGTTCTTTGCACACTTTAGTAGTTAATCACCACCTCTGTTAGCTGTTCTCAAGCTCCATAATAGATTCACAGGCATACTTCATGCGCTATTGTTTCAGCGCAGATTCACAGTCCACAGACTTGTCCTGTTTTATCAGAATCAGCAATAGAAGCTTGTTTGTACTGGAATAAGACTTCAGCTTTTACGCATCACCAAAAGGACCTCAGTAGGTTGTTAACTAATTTCTCAGGTGCTATACACATAGTGCCAACGCACGTTTCACCCCCCTCCAGAGCATGTGTCTCAGGGGTTCGTCAGGGCATTCTGAGTCCACATCGGACATCCTCTTTATAGGGCATACCTGATTATTCACAGGTGATTCTTCAACACAGTCTCGCCTACTTTTTTTTAGAGAGCTGTATCCTGTGTATAGCCAGGAGCCCTTAAAGGGATATTTACATTTAAATTCATTTAAGCAATTGTTTTAAATTTCGATTTAAATTGTGCATAAACAGTTCTTAATTATAAAGCAAACTGTCTAAAGTCTAACCTTCATTCCTAGGTATCACCTTAGCTCTACTTGAACAAAGAAGTTACTCTAAAAGAAATAACATACACCCTGTCAGAAATATTTTACTTTCTTATAGAAAGCTTACGTATTCCAATTTTTCATTTAGACCTACTGGTGATCTTGTACCCAGCCTATAGATCCATTTAGTTTCTTTTTGTAAAAGAACTTTATCATTGTTGCCTCCTCGTCCGTTCGTGATCCCTTTATCAATAATTACAAATTTAAGGGAATCCACATTGCCATTATGCTTCTCACAGAAATGTCTAGCAACATTTGTGTCTCTTGAGTGGAGGATGTCATCTCTGTGCTCTTGTACCCGGTCCTTCACCATCCTTTTGGTTTTACCTACGTAAAAGACCGGGCACGAGCACCGCAAGAGATAAATCACCCCCTCAGACTTGCAATTGAAAAAGAATCTTATGTCATAAACCTCATTTTCTTGAACAGAGAATTGTTTAGTGCTATCCATGTGGGCACAGTATACATAGTGCCCACATGGGTAGCTACCCTTTATTCCCTTGTCCTTACGTAGCCAGTCTGCATCAGAGAGACCTCTGACAAACTGACTTTTTACCAGCTTATCTCATAGGCTCTGTGCCTTTCTGGCTGCCATTTGGGGTACATCTCCTATAGTGTTTCTCACTTTTTCATCCAAAGTAAGGATGTGCCAATTCCTTTTCATAGCCAACCTGATATTATCCCATTGATCATTATACTTTGAAATAAATCTAATCTGATCTCCCTCAGTTCTTGTCTTATCTCTATATAATAGATCATCCCTTGACATTTTTCTAGCCTTCCAAAGGGATTTTTTCAAACATTTATTTGAATAACCCCTTTTAAGGAATCTCTCCTTCATTAGGCGAGCATGAGTGTCAAATTTGGAAAGAGAGGAGCAGTTCCTCCTCAAACGGAGGAACTGCCCATATGGTATTCCTTTTATCAGATGATTAGGATGGCTACTATTCGCGTGAAGAATACTGTTAGTGGCATTCTTCTTCCGATAGTTCTCAGTCACTATTTTTAAACCTTCTTTTATTATGGTTATGTCTAGGAAATTCAATTCCTTTACATTAGTTTCTGATGTGAGGAAGATGTTCCTGTCATTGTGGTTAAGTATGGAAACAAAGATATTGAATTCCTCTACTGTTCCATCCCACAAGACAAGAACATCATCCACATATCTTACCCACATCAGCACCTTCTCATCAAAAGTGCTGACATGTTGTTCAAAGATATCAGATTCCCATGACCCCAAATGGAGACATGCATATGTGGGGGCACATACTGCCCCCATTGCGGTTCTGCGGAACACCTGTCCATCAAATGAAAAGACATTATTTTTTAAGATAAACTCCAAAAGCACCATCATAAACTCTGTATGTTCTGTATAAGCTGGACCCCTAGTTTCAAGGAATCTTTTAATGGCTGTTAGGCCAACATTATGGGGAATGGAGGAGTAAAGGCTCTCTACATCTAAAGAGGCTAGGATAGTTTTCTCACTCACTACCACACCATCCAGTTTTCTCAATAAGTCTGTTGTATCTTTAACATATGATGTCAATGTTAAAAGAAATGGACGCAGATGTTTATCCACATACTCCCCAATTTTTTCGATTATACTGCCGATCCCCGAAACAATCGGTCTTCCAGGGGGGCATTGCATGTTTTTATGCAATTTCGGCAGTATATAGAATACTGGCATGACAGGAAATTTAGGATACAGAAACTTAAACTCATTTTGGCTGATTATTCCCTTACTTCTAGCATCATTAAGTATTTTAAAAAGAGAATTTTGAATTTGTGCAAGTGGGTTACTGCCTAGCTTTTCATACTGATTCTTATCATGAAGTTGACGCTTGACTTCATTAACATATAAATGTTCATCAAGCAATACCAGATTCCCGCCCTTATCTGCGGGCTTAATCACCAGGCCCCTAGCCAGCATCAGTTCTTTTAAAGCCTTTCTCTCTCTAGGTTCCAAATTGTCACTTTCCTGTCGTGATGTTAAGTTTTCAATCTCTTTCTCCATTTTTTTCACAAACAAATTGACAGCTGGAACCAAAGAGAGAGAAGGCATAAATTCTGACTTAGGTTTAAATGTATATTTCTGTTCTTTTATACTTCTGCTAGGTAAGTTCTCTTGGGTAAATTCCTGCTCATTTTCAGCCAGGAGTGACTCCAAATCCATAAGGGCCATTTGATCTCTAAGATCTAAATTACAAGTACTATCTGATTTTGCTCTCATAATTACTGATAGTACTATTTTTCTAGAAAAAAGGTGGAGGTCTTTAATAACCTCAAACCTATCCACTTTAGCCGTGGGACAGAAAGACAGGCCTTTTTTGAGGAGTTCAACATGAGCCAGGTTTAGGGGAAATGAGGAGAGGTTCACTATTTGAAGTTCTTCCTCTTTGGGGTTCACTAGTATCCCCTGCGTGTTCCCCTCCCTCTGAATCTCCCCCTGAATGTGAAGTGGGATATTTAAATAAAGAAATTGGAATTTTCTAAAAATATATTTTCGTGTGCTATTATTTCCCTTGCTTTTTTGGGATATTTACATATGTCCTAATAGGTTTTCTCTCTTTTTGCTATTTTCTATTTAATAGCTACCTAGTTAAAATAATTACAAAATTACCTGTAAAATAAATCCTAACCTAAGTTACAATTAAACCTAACACTACACTATCAATAAATAAATTAAATAAAAATACCTACAAATAAATACACTAACTAAAGTACAAAAAATAAAAAAAGAACTAAGTTACAAAAAATAAAAAAATAATTTACAAACATTATAAAAATATTGCAACAATTTTAAGCTAATTACACCTACTCTAAGCCCCCTAATAAAATAACAAAGCCCCCCAAAATAAAAAAATGCCCTACCCTATTCTAAAATAAAAATTGAAAAGCTCTATTACCTTACAAGCCCTTAAAATGGCCTTTTGCGGGGCATGCCCCAAATAATTCTGCTCTTTTGCCTGTAAAAAAAAACATACAATACCCCCCCCCAACATTACAACCCACCACCCACATACCCCTAATCTAACCCAAACCCCCCTTAAATAAACCTAACACTAAGCCCCTGAAGATCTTCCTACCTTGTCTTCACCACGCCGGGTATCACCGATCCGTCCAGAAGGGTGTCCGAAGTCTTCTTCCTATCCGGGCGATGTCTTCATCCAAGCGGGGGCTGAAGAGGTCCATCATCTGGCTGAAGTCTTCATCCAAGCGGGGACTGAAGAGGTCCATCATCTGGCTGAAGTCTTCATCCAAGCGGGGACTGAAGAGGTCCATCATCTGGCTGAAGTCTTCATCCAAGCGGGGTCTGAAGAGGTCCATCATCCGGCTGAAGTCTTCATCCAAGCGGGGGCTGAAGAGGTCCATCATCCGGCTGAAGTCTTCTATCAAGCGGCATCTTCAATCTTCTTTCTTTCGGCTCCATCTTCATCCCGCCGACGCGGAACATCCTTCCTCCACGACGAACTCCCGACGAATGAAGGTTCCTTTAAGGGACATCATCCAAGATGGTGTCCCTCGAATTCCGATTGGCTGATAGGATTCTATCAGCCAATCGGAATTAAGGTAGGAAAATTCTGATTGGCTGATGGAATCAGCCAATTAGATTCAAGTTCAATCCGATTGGCTGATCAGAACTGCCAATAGAATGCAAGCTCAATCTGATTGGCTGATTGGATCAGCCAATCGGATTGAACTTGAATCTGATTGGCTGATTCCATCAACCAATCAGAATTTTCCTACCTTAATTCCGATTGGCTGATAGAATCCTATAAGCCAATCGGAATTCGAGGGACGCCATCTTGGATGACGTCCCTTAAAGAAACCTTCATTCGTCGGGAGTTCGTCATGGAGGAAGGATGTTCCGCGTCGGCGGGATGAAGATGGAGCCGGAAGAAAGAAGATTGAAGATGCCGCTTGATAGAAGACTTCAGCCAGATGATGGACCTCTTCAGCCCCCGCTTGGATGAAGACTTCAGCCAGATGATGACCTCTTCAGCACCCGCTTGGATGAAGACTTCAGCCGGATGATGGACCTCTTCAGCCCCCGCTTGGATGAAGACATCGCCCGGATAGGAGGAAGACTTCGGACCCTCTTCTGGACGGATCGGAGATACCCGGCGTGGTGAAGACAAGGTAGGAAGATCTTCAGGGGCTTAGTGTTAGGTTTATTTAAGGGGGGTTTGAGTTAGATTAGGGGTATGTGGGTGGTGGGTTGTAATGTTGGGGGGGGGTATTGTATGTTTTTTTTACAGGAAAAAGAGCAGAATTCTTTGGGGCATGCCCCGCAAAAGGCCCTTTTAAGGGCTGGTAAGGTAATAGAGCTTTTCAATTTTTATTTTAGAATAGGGTAGGGCATTTTTTTATTTTGGGGGGCTTTGTTATTTTATTAGGGGGCTTAGAGTAGGTGTAATTAGCTTAAAATTGTTGTAATATTTTTATAATGTTTGTAAATTATTTTTTTATTTTTTGTAACTTAGTTCTTTTTTTATTTTTGTACTTTAGTTAGTGTATTTATTTGTATTTATTTGTAGGTATTTGTATTTAATTTATTTATTGATAGTGTAGTGTTAGGTTTAATTGTAACTTAGGTTAGGATTTATTTTACAGGTAATTTTGTAATTATTTTAACTAGGTAGCTATTAAATAGTTCTTAACTATTTAATAGCTATTGTACCTGGTTAAAATAAATACAAAGTTGCCTGTAAAATAAATATTAATCCTAAAATAGCTACAATAGAATTATTATTTATATTGTAGCTATATTAGGGTTTATTTTACAGGTAAGTATAAATAGGAATAATTTATTTAATAAGATTTATTTTATTTCGTTAGATAAAAATTATATTTAATTTAGGGGGGTGTTAGGGTTAGGGTTAGACTTCGCTTTAGGGGTTAATACATTTATTAGAGTAGCGGTGAGGACCGATCGGCAGATTAGGGGTTAATAATTGTAGGTAGGTAGCAGCGACGTTGGGGGGGCAGCAGATTAGGGGTTCATAGGGATAACGTAGGTTGCGGCGGTGTACGGAGCGGCAGATTAGGGGTTAATAATAATATGCAGGGGTCAGCGATAGCGGGGGCGGCAGATTAGGGGTTAATAAGTGTAAGGTTAGGGGTGTTTAGACTCGGGGTACATGTTAGGGTGTTAGGTGCAGACTTAGGGAGTGTTTCCCCATAGTAAACAATGGGGCTGCGTTAGGAGCTGAACACTGCTTTTTTGCAGGTGTTAGGTTTTTTTTCAGCTCAAACGGCCCCATTGTTTCCTATGGGGGAATCGTGCACAAGCACGTTTTTGAAGCTGGCCGCGTCCGTAAGCACCGCTGGTATTGAGAGTTGCAGTGGCGGTAAATTATGCTCTACGCTCCCTTTTTAGAGCCTAACGCAGCCCTTCTGTAAACTCTAAATACCAGTGGTATTTAAAAGGTGCGGGGGGAAAAAAGCCAGCGTAGCTAACGCACCCCTTTGGCCGCAGAACTCTAAATCTAGCCGTATGTGACTATCTGTATTGCTTTTGACATAAGGGGTTATTTTTTTACAAAAATGTTAATTGTAATATGGAATGTTAGTACGGTATTAAAACATATCTTTGTCTCCATTAGTGAGTGTATAATGGAGATTAAGGGGCCTGTAATGAATTGGAATTGAGTGGATCCCTATAATGGAGATTTACCTTCATCTGTCTCAATTACAAATCCACTACAGGCCTCACAGTAACAGACCCCACTTTAGGCCCTTGCCTGCAGTAACAGACCTCTCTCCAGACCCCCACTCTTAGGGCCAGCGCTTCCAACCTACAGGGACAGACCCCCAGTACCAGGGCACCCCTCTCCAGGTTCTCTACTGCAAAATACTCCCCTCCAGGGCCCACCTACAGTGACAGACCCAACTCAAGTCCTCCATTGTTAGCGCCAGAACTCCCGGCCTCCAGGGACAGAAACCCTAGGACCTGAATCCCACAGCAACATACCTCCCTCCAGGGTCAGGACCCTTACTCCAGGGCCAGGAAAAGGGCCCGCCTCTTCTGTGACAGGGCTCCAACTCTAGGGACATAGCCCCTACTCCAGACACAGGGCCCCCAATCACAGACCCCAGACTATGAAAGCCCATCCAGTGACAGACTGCCACCAGGACCCCACACATTGTCAGGAAACAGTCCAGGGCCCCTATTTATCAAAGGTCTTGCGGACCTGATCCGACAGTGTGGATCAGGTCTGCAAGACCTCGCTAAATGCGGAGAGCAATATGCTCTCCGCATTTAACATTGCACCAGCAGCTAACAAGAGCTGATGGTGCAACGCCGCTCCCTGCTGACTCTTGGCCAACCGGCCGCCAGCAGGGGGTGTCAATAAACCCAATCGTACTCGATCGGGTTGATTTCCGGTGATTCCTGTCCGCCTGCTCAGAGCAGGCGGACAGGGTTATGGAGCAGCGGTCTTTAGACCGCTACTTCATAACTTGTGTTTCTGACGAGTCTGAAGACTCGTCAGAAACACGGCCCTTCAAGCTCCATACGGACCTTGATAAATATGGGCCCAGGTCTCCACACTCAGGTAGAACCCATAGTGACAGAAACAATTTCTGCAGAAACATACCTTACTCTATGCCAGGGCCTCACACAGGTACAACCCCCTTCTTCCAAAATAAAACATTCCCTGGTTTCTAGTGTATCACTGTTACACAATAAGGTGGAGTGTGAAATATGTGGACTGGATTCTGTTCAACATTTTAAAGGAAAGCGTGTCAACAGGGTTCAATCATGGAAAAATTTTAATGATCCACTCCAGCATAAAATTTAGATTGACGGCTGTGGGCCCCCATACATGTCGAGCCATCAGTCCAGGTCCATTTTGCCAGGCTGCTCAGTCCACCCCTGAATAAAAAGTAATAATTATAGTTTCATTAATATTACAAACCAAATATGTATAGAAAGAATAATATCTGGTGCTTTTGTTTGAAGGGACATTGAACATTTTGAAATTGTTATACAAAATGCTTAATTATATGTAGAAAAATAGTTTTGCTATATATTTTTATTATTTTGTTCCCTTTTACTGTAATTTCATTCTGAAAAATATTCCACAAGTCATTGGTTGCACACTAGTGAACCATTTATAAGTGTCTTGAAATGGCCTCTGCAAAGACAGAAACTTAGGTTACAGCACGGTAGAACCCTTTGCTTTATGAAGACTAAAATATTCACAATGACATTACCAGAGCTTTTCCCTTTGGTTAATATTTCTAGAATTATTATTATCGCTTGAATACAACTATGACCTTATAATACAAGTGTGGGTTTCTGCTTTGCGCTCAGTATAGGGAGTATTAGTGATTGAGAGATTTTTTTGAACTTGCTTTTTTTTTAATACGGGTTCTAGCGGTAAATGTTTCATCCTTAAGACTACGGGCACGATTACATATGCGACATCGCCCGCAAAAGCCGGTGACACAGTTTTTTACACGGTTTTGGTATCACATATACAGCGCCGCATATAAATGCGGCGCATATATTTCCCCTGTCATCTGCCATTTTTACTCCCATAAGCTAACATAGAACCGCGTCGCATATCGTTATCACATATTCGGCGCAAGGACTTACGCAGCGAAAATGGAGAAATTTTACTCCATTTTCACCTCGCCGCACATAGGCAGCCGCAGCAAGACTTGAGCTGAGTATGTGAGCACTGTAACCCCCTGAAAATAGTAACTAACACCTAACGCATGCGCAATATCAATCTACTTTCTGAAAATAACTAACACCTAACGCATGCGCAATATCTATCTACCTGTCAACCGCCAACCCCCACCGCAATAACTAATAAACTATATTAACCCTAAACTGCCATCACCCCACAACGCAATATATCTTAATAAACTATTAATCCCTAATCCGCCATTCACCCATATCGCAAAGTACCTATTAAAACTATTAACCCCTAAACCGCCATCCCCCACCAACGCAATTAACTTAATTAGCCTATTAACCCCTAATCCGCCATTAACCCAACCTACCAATAAACCCAACTTAATAAATTTATTAACCCCTAATCCGCCAAACCCCCACAACGAAAATAACTAATTAAATTACTAAATCACCTAACCTAACACCCCCTAGATTAACCCCAATTACCTAAATTAAAAAATACTAAGTTACAAACAATTAAAATAAAAAAGCTAAGATTATTAAAAAATAAAACAAACTAAGATTAAACTAATCTAAGATTACAAAAAATAACAAATTATAACATTACATAAAATAATAAACCAAATTATCAAAAATTAAAAAAAATTGAACCTAATCCCTATGAAAATAAAAAAGACCCACAAAATAAAAACACCCCCTTATCTAATGCTAAACTACCAATATCCCTTAAAAGGGCCTTTTGTAGGGAATTGCCCTAAATTAAACAGCTCTTTTACCTTAAAAAATACTAAGTTCCCCCTCTAACAGTAAAACCTCACACCCACCAAACCCCCCAAAATAAAAAACACTAAAAAATCCTAAACTACACATTGCCCCTAAAGGGGCATTTGTATGGGCATTCAGCTCTTTTACAAAGACACATTAAATCCCTAATCTATAAAAAAGCAAACCCCCCAAAAATTAAAATAAAAGCCTAAGTCTAACCCCCAGAGAGGTACTCACGGTTCCTGAAGTCCGCCGGGGAAGTCTTCTTCCAAGCGACAATATCTTCTATCTTCTTCCAGGAACAAGCCGGAGTGGAGCGCGGAACTGAAGACCGGTGACCGCTGAACTAAAGACCAGCAACGGCGGATCTGAAGCCCGGCGACCGCGGAGCCATGGAGCATGGAGATCCTCTTCGTACGATAACTGCCGCACACTGAGGATTGAATTCAAGGCATGTGTTAAAATATGGGGTACCTTGCATTCCTATTGGCTGATTTGAGTCTTCAAATTCAAATCAGCCAATAGCATGAAAGCTACTGAAATCCTATTGGCTGTTCAAATCAGCTGATTTGCGACACGGTTCTATGTTAGCTTATGGGAGTAAAAATTGCGGGCGACGGGTGAAATATACGCGTCGCATTTATATGCAGCGCTGTATATGTGATACCAAAACCGTGTAAAAACCGGCGTCGCCGGCTTTTGCGGGCAACTCTGCATATGTAATCTTGCCCATAGGGGTTTTACGTGTCTGGTTTATTTTTGGGAGGTGGATTAGACTTTTACGGGAGATTTGCCTTTTTTTATTATTTTCTTAGACGCCGGCAGTTTCTAAAGTGCCGTAAGTCACTAGCGACTCCAGAAATTTATATTTACGCACATTTCTGGACATCGCTAATTTATCTGACTTACGGCACTTTATGAACTGGGGTTTGTGCGAGGTGAAATTACTGGCGGCGCAAGTTTCAGCAGTTGTGCTGAAGCTTGTGCCGCATATGTAATCTCGCCCTACGTTTGCGCTACTCACAATAACGATTACCCTACACTTGTTATCTAGGCCCTAAATAGCCCTTTAGCACACTGATCAATACTCATCAGGATATTTTTATGCACATTACAAACATTCTTGAAATCGTTTGTATTATACCTTACTCCTACCGTTGGAAGCTTATTCTCTGCATAGGCATTTCTACTCCTAAACTTTAAATGATGGCCATTTTTTATTCATACATGAATACACTTTATTCTATATTTTAGAATATTTCATACTGAAAATCAGTTAACTAAGCTGAAGATGTAAAATGTATCTTTATTTACAAAGCACAATTTGATATTTTAAAGGAAAAGTATACTGTAAAATTGTTTTTCCCTTAATGCATTCCCAATTACTGGTAATATCAGCTGCACAGTATACTCTGCTGAGAAATTTATTTTCCAGTTTATTTGTGTATATGAAATTGCTGGTTTTGTGTTTTGAAACCACATCTTATTGAAATGGGTTGAGCTTGCAGGTAAAATGAGATATCATTGTGTTATTACTTCCTTATCTTATATCAAATACTTAGCAAGAACAATGGGAATTTATAATGTTATTAGTTATCTCTTCTACACCCCTCTGGGAGTGTAATTTCTTCTGCTGGCTGTGTTTACATTGCCTGGACTTAAAGGGGCAGTAAACCTACAAAATAATGTTATATAATTCTGCACATAGTGCAGAATTATATAACATTATCTTAGCGCTAATTTTATTCAACATAATATTGCAGCTGATATTTTATTATAAAGGAGGATTTCTCAGAATGTCGCTCCTTGCTCTACTGAGCGTGTCTGTTTTTTTCACTGAGTGCATATGGGCAGCTGTCAACTCACAGCACGGCCCAATCGCGCCATTACACTCAATGTAGCGGGAGCGAGCTACATTGAGTGTAATGGCGCGATTGGGCCGAGCTGTGACTAGACAGCTGCCCAGATGTGTTCAGTGAAAAAAAACAGACCCGCTCAGTAGAGCAAGAGCGGTGTTCTGAGAAATCCTCCTTTATAATAAAATATCAGCTGCAATATTATGTTGAATAAAGTTAGCGCTAAGATAATGTGCAGAATTATAAAACATTATTTTGTAGGTTTACTGCCCCTTTAAAGTATAGAAAATTTCAGTTTTGGTGGGGATACCACAGGCTAAATCAGCTATTTCAAATACAGAAATAAGGGTAAACAAGTTACTTTAAATAAAATAAAAATACACTCCAGCAGGTAAAATGGATAATTTGGATCAAATTAAAGGGGATAACATTTTTGGTAAACCGTCTCTTTAAAGGGGCATGAAACCCAATTTTTTTAAATTTATGATTCAGACAGAGCATGTGATTTTAAACAACTTTCCAATTTATTTCTGTTATCTAATTATCTTCATTCTCTTAGTTTCCGTTATTGAAAAGGATACTTAGATAAGATCAGAAGCAGCAATGCATTACTGGGAGCTAGCTGCAGATTGTTGGATGCACATTAATACCCGTTGTCATTGGTTAACCAGATGTGTTCAGCTAGCTCACAGTAGTCCATTACTGCTCCTGTAACAAAGAATATCAAGAGAATGAAGCAAATTTGATAAAAGAAGTAAATTGGAAAGTTGTTTAAAATCATATGCTCTGGATCATGAAGGAAAGAAAAAAAAATGGGTTTCATATCCCTTTAAGGAATCAAAAAGTGGTTATCATTTATAGGTTTATGTTCTAGAAAGGAATATCTAATTAATTGACCTTTTTTTGGAGTACATAAAATAAAAATATTTTAGTAAACGTTCTCACATTGTTTTGTTTTTTTTCCCTTTTTATTTCAGTCATAGCTACTGTGACCTTGGAACTGAACTTGAACACCATGGATCATGTATTCTTATTAATATTAAACTAGATGAATTTATCAATGAATCCAGCAAAAGGGTTACAAATATATTGGAAGTTCCACAGCTAACACCCTCTGAATAATATACACAAGTATACAAAAGAACAAGTCAAATTACATTTTATTACATTTAATTGAATCCAAAAAACAGTGATCTCATTTAAGAATTTTCTTTTTTTTAATGTGGGAAAACATCAATTTGCTCTGTATTGTAGCATTGTAACTCTTGCATGAGATTAAAGTATATTTTGTTTTTCCATTAAAAAATATTGTAAATATAATCACTAAGAATTGTTTGTAACTATTATTTAAATTGGACATTATTGTCAACATTTAAATGCACATAGATGAATTATATCTTTGAATAGAAACATATTTGCAATATACATGTATTGACAACAATGCTTCTAGTAAAAGTTATCATTGTGTTAGGGGTCTATTTATCAAGCTTGATGCCCCGTGTTTCTGGCGAGTCTTCAGGCTCGCCAGAAACACAAGTTATGAAGCAGCTGTCTGCTCTGAAGCGGAGGACAGACATCGCCGAAAAACAACTCAATCCAATACGATCGGGTTGATTGTCACCCCCTGCTGGCGGCCAATCTGCAGGGGGCGGTATTGCACCAGCAGTTCTCAAGAACTGCTGGTGCAATGATAAATGCCAACAACATATGCTGTCAGCATTTATCGATGTGCGGCAGACATGGTTCACTATAGCGGATCATGTCCGTCCGCACAATGATAAATGGACCCCAAAGTGTTAACATTTGTCTCTGCACATGCATGTGAATCATAGCTAGATATTCTCAGTGCACCAGCATTTTAAATACTGCAGCTGCTCGGAGCGCCAGTGGGGCTTGCTTGCATTATGTCAGCAATTAACAAATTGAGTCATTATCAGATGGTACAAGCACCTTAGGCTCTCTGAGCAAGTGTTGTGTTTAAAATGCTGGTGCACGGTGTATACTTAGATACACATTTGAAATAGCTATAGCTTTTATTAGAAGCATTTTTGCTAATACATGTATATTACAAAAATGCTTATATTCAAACTGAAATGCATCCATGTGAATTCCAATTTTGTCTGGAATGTCCCTTTAATTTAAGATGTAATAATAAGCTGTAACACCGGGGAGCTAAATCTGTCAGCAGCCCCTGGCATTCTTTAGGGCAAGCAGCACACACTAGTCTATGATTAAGGGCTAGATTTATTAAGCCCCTACGACTGCAAGTTCTCACAAGAACTTGCTTGCCGTGATTTATCAAGCAGTGGTCACCAGACCGCTGCTTCCCTACGCTCTTCGCCACCACTAAGGTGGCGAAATTCAATCTCCTCGGTCGAGTCCGACCGAGGAGATTGACAGCTCCTGCCCGCGCGTTATTGGTTGTGCGCGAGCAGGAGGCGGGATTGCACGCGAGTGCAAAATTGCGCTCGTGTGCAATGGCTAGATAAATCTAGCCCTAAATGCCTAGAGGGCACAAAGTCTTGTTGTGTCTCTACTGTCAATGAAAGTGTTTGTTTACATTTGCTTTTTTTTACTGACCTCTTCAATGTACAAAATGTTGTGAAGTTTCATCACACACAGCCTGGAGTCAGTAAAGGTTCAAATAGCGCTTCATTTTCCTAAGCACAAATGTCAAGTATAGCCTTTTGCGCTCACACTGGCCACAGTAACTAGGACAGCACTTTTAGTAAAATAAATACACGAATAAAGTAACAAGAATACAAATATGTGGTCTAACATCAATAAATGTATGAACTTAAAAAGATAAAACAGTGTGTTTAATTCAAAAGACAATAAGGGACCCTATGTACTCAAATCGTAATCCCAAAAAGTCCAATAAATATAATTTCACATTAATACATGTAGACTGATGAGATACTATTATTACTTTTATTTAGTGAAATGGGACATTTATAAAATCATAGCTACCACTGAATATAAAAGTACCATTTGCATAAGTGTTGCTATGTTTTAATGTTACAGCTTCTAATTATCACTTCCTGTTTATAATTAGTGTAGTAGTATTAGTACAAATTGTATCATAGATATTGAATACAAACACAGCACTTATGAAAGATCTGTTAGCTAAGGCATCCCATTAATATATAATTATATAGTCCCCTATATTGCAGATTAAAAACAGACTGATGCCTCTGATGTGTTTCACCTTTGTTGCTTTATCAAAGTGACAATAATATCTTATTAGTCCAGATATACATATGAGATGATATTAAAATCTGTGCACTTATAGTAATAACATTTGAGTACACATGTTCCTGTAATGTGTTTTTAATCACACATACTGTTTTATCTATTCACAATAAAAGTTATGTTTTAACCAAACAAGCTCTGTCTTCACACCTAGGGGTAGATTTATCAAACCCCGGGTGGACATGATTTGCTATAGCTAATCATGTCTGCCCTGCATCACTAAATTCCGACAGCATACGCTGTCAGCATTTAACACTGCACACGCATTTCTTGCAAAATGCTTGTGCAATGCCGCCCCCTGCACATTCGCGGACAATCAACAGCTAGCAGGGGGTGTCAATCATCCCGATGACACCTAAAAGTGGGCAGACGAGTTAAGGAGCAGCGGTCTTAAAATGGCAGATGAGTTAAGACCGCTGCTACTTAACTCCTGTTTCCAGCATCTGCTGTTTAGTAAATATACCCCATGGTCTGAATGTGACTGATATATAAATTTCTTATATTACCAAATCTTTAATACAAGAGAATTATCTCCTTATTTAGGGGTCATCAACCTTGGCTCTCAGACACTTTAAGCTGGCTGAGCATCATAGGAAATGTAGTTTCAAAACATCTGGAGAGCCAAGGTTGATGACCCCTGCCTTACAGTGATGTTGATCTTGAATTAGAGAATTAAGTTGTCAAAGGGCAGCTGCACATTTAACAGTTAAGTTACACTCATAATAACACTGCCTATGAAAAAATATTTAAAAAAATATTGCATTATAAGGGCTCAAAGATATGAGGTCGCAGCTGTGAAAAAAGGACTACAAAGGGCTTTAACATATATATATATATATATATATATACCTACAGACATACAGTATCTCAAAAAAGTGAGTACACCCCTCACATTTTTGTAAATATTTTATTATATCTTTTCATGTGACAACACTGAATAAATGAAACTTTGCTACAATGTAAAGTAGTGAGTGTACAGCCTGTATAACAGTGTACATTTGCTGTCCGCTCAAAATAACTCAACACACAGCCATTAATGTCTAAACCATTGGCAACAAAAGTGAGTACACCCCTTAGTGGAAATGTCCAAATTGGGCCCAAAGTGTCAATATTTTGTGTGGCCACCATTATTTTCCAGCACTGCCTTAACCCTCTTCGGCATGTAGTTCACCAGAGCTTCACAGGTTGCCACTGGAGTCCTCTTCCACTCCTCCATGATGACATCACGGAGCTGGTGGATGTTAGAGACCTTGTGCTCCCTCACCTTCCGTTTGAGGATGCCCAAGAGATGCTCAATAGGGTTTAGGTCTGGAGACATGCTTGGCCAGTCCATCACCTTTACCCTTAGCTTCTTTAGCAAGGCAGTGGTCGTCTTGGAGGTGTGTTTGGAGGGGATCATGCTCTGCTTCAGTATGTCACAGTACATGTTGGCATTCATGGTTCCCTCAATGAACCGGCAGCACTCATGCAGGCCCAGACCATGACACTCCCACCACCATGCTTGACTGTAGGCAAGACACACTTGTCTTTGTACTTCTCACCTGGTTGCCGCCACACACGCTTGACACCATCTGAACCAAATAAGTTTATCTTGGTTTCATTGGACCACAATACATGGTTCCAGTAATCCATGTCCTTGTTTGCTTGTCTTCAGCAAACTGTTTGCGGGATTTTTTTTTGCATCATCTTTAGAAGAGGCTTCCTTCTGGGACGACAGCCATGCAGACCAATTTGATGCAGTATGCTGCTTATGGCCTGACCACTGACAGGTTAATCCCCCACCCCTTCAACCTCTACCACAATGCTGGCAGCACTCATACGTCTATTTCCCAAAGAATACCTCTGGATATGACGCTGAGCACAAGCACTTAACTTCTTTGGTCGACCATGGCGAGGCTGTATTGTCTTGCCCACCATGCTGCAGCTCAGTTTCAGGGTCTTGACAATCTTCTTATAACCTAGGCCATCTTTATGTAGAGCCACAATTCTTTTTTTCAGATCCTCAGAGAGTTCTTTGCCATGAGGTACCATGTTGAAATTCCAGTGACCAGTATGAGAGAGTGTGAGAGCTATAACACCAAATTTAACACACCTGCTCCCCATTCACACCTGAGACCTTGTAACACTAACTAGCCACATGACACCGGGAGGGAAAATGGCTAATTGGGCCCAATTTGGACATTTCCACTTAAAGGGGTACTCACTTTTGTTGCCAACGGTTTAGACATTAATGGCTGTGTGTTGAGTTATTTTGAGAGGACAGCAAATTTACACTGTTATACAGGCTGTACACTCACTACTTTACATTGTAGAAAAGTGCCATTTCTTCAGTGTTGTCACATAAAAAGATACAATAAAATATTTACAGAAATGTGAGGGGTGTATTCACTTTTGTGAGATACTGTATATACACATATAAACACATAAAGTATACAATAGTTAACTTTATAGGTTTATCCTTCATGTAATTCAAAATGGCACAAAAATCCTCAAGCACTGAAAAAATGAAAACACACTTCTATGGTAATATTTAAAAACTCACATTTGCCAGACATAGTAGGGAGCGTAGGTAATAACGGAGATCACAATGATGTTAATCCCTGCTTTAATGATGCTTGAGGACCTCGTATGGATCCTGGATCATCCCCCAGTTCTGGAAAAAATTACTAATAGGATTGTTACCACTTACTTGCAGCTTTAGAAATCCATTTGACATCATCATTTGATTGGCCACATCCTTCTCCTGCTTATTCTAATAGGGGCCTTCTCTACTGCCTAGAGGACTCTCACACTAAATGGTGTGAAGATAATGGTTTTGTTTATATTATATATTTATATTGTGGGGAAGCCATGATGTCACTGATAAGACAGAACTTATCCAGATGAAAGCTCTTTTAATATACTAGACTGGTTGCTTTGATTAGATCTTGGTGATTCCCTACATAGGGCCTTAGACCCCCCCCCCCCCGACACAATGGGAGCAGAGATGACTAGCTAGATCTCAGCCATACAAAGCTTTCTCTTTTCATAACATATGGATTAATGTTTCCCATTTGCTAACACAAGACAAATGACAGAATGGTAGAGTAAAGGGTGCATGGAATTTTCCGAGAAAGATTGGTGCTCTGCAGTAAAGCATACTAGATCAGCTGTCCCAGTGCAACTTTGTATGAGTGCTAACTAAAAAGAGATAGAAGCACTCAACCTCGGAACGAACAATAGCATAATAGATTGTTATAAGACTAGTTAGTACCCTAGGAGCAGCCTCTTTTTGCTCAACATATATAGAACTTTCCTGTAGTATATCAGTCTAACCTTGACTAAACGGTGCAATCCAGTCCCCAAATACCAGACAACCCCTCTCTGAACAAGAGAAACAGCAAAACCCCAGATGTGCGTTTTGGCCTAGTCTGGGCCTCTTCAGTGAGGTGCAGCCATATCCCTTTAGCCACACTGAGCAATGGGTCCACATTTGGTTTTCCACATCACCCTTAGGGAGGCTTGTATGATTGCTATTTTAAACTTGTAATACATTGGCATATGGTCCTAGCTAAATTAAAGATTTTCCCTACCCATACCCCTATGTGTTGTGGGGTGAGCTTAGTAGTCATTTCCATGTCTGGTGGGGCTGTCCAGTGATATAACAAATGAAGCTTGCATGTCCAATTGGCTGTTCTTCATTCTTTTTTTGTAGTTTGAATATTTATATATATATATATATATATATATATATATATATATATATATATATATATATATATATACACATACACAAATAAAGCATTAATAACTAATAACTTCTTCAATGGGAGCATCCAGAGTTGAAGTGAATGAACACTGTTATTTGTAATTGAAAATATACAAATGCATATTTTGTATGAGTACCAGATTGTATATGATAGATCTGTGAGTTATTGAAAAACTTCAATAAAAATATCTTATAAAAATGTTACCTCGTTTGTTGTGGGAAGTTTGTGCCACATGGTAAGTCAAGATTTCTCATGAGTGTAGTTAATAGAGTTTGAAAAGTTGTGGGTTAATTGTAACTGATTGGACCATGCTGAAAAGGTTATTGAATAGAGAGGGATATCTGGGAATCTATGACTTCGGGACAATCAGCAGTGAGTACCAAGATATGGTGATCTGATTAATCATGTATTAGTTACTATGCATTATATTTACTGGATTGAGCGTCAGTCCACAGTTGTTTTTAAGAATATAGATATTTTATAATTATTTATACATAATCAGTGGTAATACCATGGGTTTAATATTGTCTCATATAAAGCTGATTATTAATGTTTATAAGTTAGTAAGATGTTTGCTAGGGATAGGTACTGGTAGATATTGTAATGCTTCCGAAATTATGGTTGAAATAAGATTTTAGTATTGTGGTTTGACATGATTACTTGATAGATATTTAAGGACACATAAAAGTGCAAAAGCAAAATGTTCTAATATGTTAGGGCATTTAATTACTGAACCGTTTCTTGAGTATAATTATGTGTTTAACCCTGCAATGGGATAAAACACATAACGTCAGCTACAGAGCAGCAATGCACTACTGGGGCCTATAGCACATTTGGTAAACCAATGACAAGCCTATGTGGGTAACTACCAATCATCTACTAGCTCTCAGTAGTACATAGCTCCGCTTGAGCCTTTCTGGGTATGCCTTTCAACAAAGGATACTAAGTGATAAAAGTATTTTGTTAACATAAATAAATTGAAAAGTTTCTTAGAATTTCATGCTTTTAACCATGAAAAATTTATTTCAAGCTACATATGTTCTCATGAAATGAGGCTGAATGGAGATCAAAAGTAATTGGGGTAGATTTAACAAGCAGCGGATGTTAAAATCTATGCCCGATGTTTCCAGATCAATGGAAACACGAGTTAAGAAGCAGCGGTCTTAAGAATGCTGAGAAAAATGCACTCCAATTTCAAAGCAATGCATAATTATTTTTTTTTAAACCCACCAAACAAAAACACTTACAATCAACGAATGTACACAAGTGACAACATACGTGTACTACATTTCCCAAGGTTCCTTGTGACCACTTCCTGTTCTTGTTCCACTGGCTAACAGCTTCTTTAGTTGCACTTAAAATGTATGCATACCAACCATAAAAAAAATATATACTACAATTTTCAAGGTTCCTTGTGACTCAAGTTTTTGTCGCACAAAATACCAGATTTTTTTGTTTTACTTATAATCTGTGTACACAAGCCACAAACAACATGCACCATTCCAATGAATTCTGGGTAAATTTATGTAAACTAGATTCACAATAGCTCATCTTTTTCGGACTGTATCTGGTTTAAACTTGCTTTCCCCCATGCCAGTGCAGTACTACTCTTGGAAGTGTTAAAGGGACATGAAACCCAAAAAAATTATTTTGGGATTCAGATAGAGAATACAATTTTAAACAACTTTCTAATTTACTTCTAATATTTAATTTCTAATATTTAATTTGCTTCATTCTATTGTTATCCTTTGCTGAAAGGTTTATCTAGGCAAGCTCAGTAGCAGCAACGAATCTAAGTGCTAGCTATTGATTGGTTGCTGCATATACTGTATATACCGATTGTCATTGGCTCACTCATGTGTGAATTTAGAAACCAGTAATGCATTGCTGCTCTTTAAACAAATGATACCAAGAGAATGAAACAAATTAGTTAATAGAAGTAAATTAGAAAGTTGTTTAAAATTGTATTCTCTCTCTGAATCATGAAAGAAAATGTTTCATGATCCTTTAATTCATAGTGCAGGGATAGGATAGGTACAGCAAAAGGAATATAATGTGGGCAACTGTGTAAGGATTATTAGACCAAATTATATTTTCCTTACTTGTTGTATGGTGTAGCTAGTATAGGGCATCCAAGCCAGTCTTAAAGTAAGTTATTAGAGTTTTTTTTCCTTTTTATTTTCCTTAAAGGATTATGAAACCCAAAAATTTTCTTTTGAGATTCTGACAGAGCATACAATGTATTTTTCCCCCCACTTTACTTCTATTATAAAATGTGCTTCATTCTTATTATATTATTTGTTGAAGAGATGCCTAGGTAGTTGTATTTTTAACAAGGGATACCAAGAATAGAAAGAAAATAGAAATAAATTGGGAAGGTATTTAAACTGGCATGCTCTATCTGAATCATAAAAGAAAAAAAATGGGTTGCATGTCCAATTAATTAGTTCCCCACCTTTTCATGTTGTTTAGCCTGAAAATTGTCCCTTTTCTAATTCTTAGAACTGAAAAAGCACCCTGCAGACTTCTCAAATCTACCCCTGCTGTATATATTCCCCTAATTGGCTTTAACAAATAGCAACTGTAAACAATGCATTTTATACTAGTGTAAAGAACATGGCTACACTGGTCACCTATAGACTGAAGCCCAGATTGTCTCCTCCAAATGAGGAAAGTGGTAGGTGAAGTTTGGCAATTGAAAAACAGTTGCAGCAAACATTATGTTAATTTGCTCTAAAAATCTTTAGACTTGGCTGATGTTATTCTATAGCAAGCCAGTAGTAATGTTTTGTAATTACAAGAAGTTTACTGTCCCTTTAACCACTATTTTTTAGTGTTGATTTTGACATAAGAAAAAAAACAAACTGTTTGAATATTTCTAGTAATTGGCTACTCACACCAAGAGGGTGTGGCATTTACTTTCTCATAACAATCCTCATTTATTAGACACACCCTATTTCCATTTCTGGTTCTCAAAATTCTTTAGAAGCCACCAATCCAGATTAGATTTTATTATGGTAGAATTTGGTCTACACACTGTATCTGCAGAGGAGATAGCCAGAGTTGTATCTGTGAAATACATCTACCTTGGACTCTTTTAGAAACTGACTTACACCAAGAAAGGGAATAATTTTGGGACTGAATATTGTATATATATTTTTTTATCTTCATACACAAGTGGAAACCATTTCTAACCTCTGTTGTTTGTGACTGGAAGAGGGAAGTATATAAAAGGTAGCCCTCAGTTTACGCCGGGGTTAGGTTCCAGAAGGAGTGGTTGTAAATCGAAACCGTTGTAAATTGAAACCCAGTTTATAATGTAAGTCAATGGGAAGTGAGGGAGATAGGTTCCAGGCCCCTCTCAAAATTGTCATAAGTAACACCTAATACATTATTTTTAAAGCTTTGAAATGAAGACTTTAAATGCTAGACAGCATTATAAACCTAATGAAATAATCACACAACAGAGAATATATACTTAAACTAAGTTAAATGAACAAAAGCATTTGCTAAACATCATTATAAACCTAATAAAATTATCACACAACAGAGAATTCACTTGCATTTTTCTGCAAACAGTTCTTTCTATGCATTCCAATCTGGACTGATTTATAGACAGGAAGCTCTTGTTCCTTTGAAATCTGCTCGATAGCTCAGGTCTGGTTAAACTGATTAATTTCAGCTTGCTTGGCTTTGCTGCAACACAAGGGGACAGCTCCACCTACTGGCTATTTTAATAAATGCACTGCTTCTCAATGCTTTTCAATAGCAGTCACATGACTGGAAAAAAGGTTGTTATTCTGAAACGGTGTAAATTGAACCGTTGTAAAATGAGGGCCACCTGTATTTAAATATTGAAGGGACATTCCAGTCAAAATTTAAATGCACATAGATTAATTACATCTTTGAATAGAAACATATTTGCATTGTACATGAATTGGCAAAAATGCTTGTGCATTTGAAGCATAGATTGATATTATCTGTGCACCAACATTTTAAATACTGCAGCTGCTCAGATCATCAGTGGGACTTGTATCATGTCAGCAATTAACAAATTGAGTCATTACCAGAGGGTACAAGCACCTTAGGCTCTCTGAGAAACTGCTGTGTTTAAAATGCTGGTGCACGTGCATACTTAAATACACTTTTGATACAGCTATAGCTTTTATTAGAAGCATTTTTGCTAATACCTGTAAATTACAAAAATGCTTCTGTTCAAAACTGAAATACATCCATGAGGATTTAAATTTTGGCTGGAATATCCCTTTAATATGGCGTCTTCTGATGGATGGTACACAATGGCACAACATAAGATGTTAGACCTCTCTGGTGTGGTAAAACAGGATAATTTTCATTGGCTTCTTACATATCTATGTGTGTGTTATAGATGTTTTTGTTAGTTTTAACTGTCTATAGTGTCATGCAACAATGTGCCCCCCCACCCTCAATAGAGTACAGCTATCCTAGTTTGTCTTATTTTTAGCTTAGCTCAATGTGATTTATCATAACAGTTTCAGCTCTGGTCTTCATTATTTCCTTATACCAAAGTTTCATCTTTTAGTTTTTGGAATAATGAATATAACCACAATTAATACCAAAGACAAATTTCTATGGAGGTTTTTCATAAATTTTGTTTAAAACATATCATAATTTGGGGGCGGAGCCAGCACTCAATGTTGATGGCCGCACTTTAAGTGAGCTCTGATGCTCCAACCTAAGAGATGACTGAATAAATACCCAAAGACAGAGTCAAATATCGCCTCAACAACCATAAAGCCCCACAGACATCAGCGACAACGGCGATGGTAGAAGCATACAGTCTAAAAGCATCAAGTATGAGGTGGTGAGGGTGGCGGTGAATTGCGGCCTGTAATTATATGTTGCAAAACAGAATATAAAAATATTAGCAGAGACACAGCGTGTCCGGTGCCAAGTGTTAGCGATCCTATCCGGAGTTGTGTCCCATTTGCGAAGGTGTAACTGTGCTGTATAAGCACATCGAGCTGCTGTGGCACTGTCAGCAGTTATATAAAGACTGTGTCCGCCATATTGGATCAGTCCATATAAGCACTGAAGACACGCTCCTTCAAAGATCAGACACGATACCCCAGAAAGCATCATCTGCCACTTGAGAGGTGGTAAGTCAGGGTTAGCTCACACTCCTAGATGAACTAAGGGTGGATCAATACTGGTACTTATAGCCAGAAGCTCCGGGCAGACACGTGGTCGCCATATTAGGCCAGCTCAAAAATTCTCCCGGTACACAGTGGTTAGAGATGAGAAGGGAAACATAATATTTATTGTGATCCTAAAGAATAGAAACTCACAATATATGGTGACTAGTTCACACATGCAGATAATTGAGCTATAAATAAATCACATAAAATCATCTGATTGCAGACTAGGGGAGTGATCAGGAGAAATAGAGGGTCAGCATAAAGCTGCATAAAGATATTAGAAGACACATTGTTTATTTCTCCCCACTGACATATCTTTTCAGCTGGAATTTAAAACTCATTAGGACATCATCTCTAGAAGGGAGTGTATCTTAACAGAGTTTAATTCTTACAATAAGTAGTGGCTCAGCTACTGAAGTACTCAGTTTTACAACCCCGGCATAAGCACATATTGACTTTTTTTTAAGCCAGGTGGATAATTCCTTTTCTAACACTAATAATGTACCAAAATCCATCATGTCCCCTAGAAAAAATATGCAGAATGATAAACAGAATAGGAGTGGAGGGCCCACAACGCCTTAAGTAGATAATTATTTAAAGGCCACCAATTTACAGCCATCTAAAGAATCTACACTACTGTCCCTCAGATCACAAAATACACCTTTAGCATCAGAATCAGATGGAGAAAATACAATGGTCACAGTGCCCAAATCTGTAATATCACCCATTCCCTCTAAAAATGACTTCTCACTAATTATACAAATGAAACATATAAAAGAACATATATAAGACCTTAAAAAAGGACATTATGGAAATTGGAAATAGAGTGGACAGTCTGGAAGAAGATCTACAATCCCATTCAACTGAAGTAGCAAAAATAAACCGGTACATGACCCAACAAGAACAATCCATTCAACAATTAGAAGATAAAATTAAGGATCTAGAAAAAAGATCTCGAAGACAAAATATCAGGATACGTGGTATCCCAGAATCAGTGGGAAATCTTTAGTTACATAACTATCTCCAATCTTTATTTGCTTTCTTGAGAAACATAGATGAGATAGCAACGGTGGAAATGAAGATGCACCTCCCAGCGATGTGATCGTTAAGATCACTAATTATCAGATCAAAGAACAGCTCATGAAAGCAGCTAGAGAGAAACATCCAATTCAAAAATATGGCTGTACCCTTCAATTCTTTGCGGATCTATCAACTAGAACTTTATATAGAAGAAAAGAGCTCTTTCCCCTCACAAGACTTCTTCAATCAAGAAACATAGCATATCTCTGGAGCTATCCTTTTCAGTTAACCGCAATTTGGAAGAATAGACGTGCTACATGCTCGTCACCATCCGACATAGCAGAATTTTGTCAAAAATTGACAAATCCCTCCTCCTCCTCCTGAAGAAGGGGATACACGTCAGAAACCAACCCCAAGGTCGCTATCGCCTCCAAAACCTCTTCCTCATTGAAAAGACTGGAAGATGATTCAACGTAGAAGATCTAGACCACAAAATCTGGAGGGTAACCAGATACACCCTGGATGAAAAACTCTTATATATCCTTTCATTTTCGTGATTTGTAATATCAGGTTAACATGATGCAATATTTAGACTAAATGTATGTTTAATATAATCGTCAAACACACTAGATAAGTATTCGAGTATGTTCAATATCTTTTCTTAGGTTGGTTGGGATCCAATGGGATTCTTTGTAGCCCTTTTTCCCTCTCCTAACGTAATGAAAGTTCATTATGCTTAAAATGTTAAGGTTTGTATTATGTTAATTTTGCAAAGAGTGTTTTTCAGAACTTTGATGCACTGGCACAGGTATTTATCAACATGGCAGTAACTCAGATCCAGATTATTTCCCAAAATGTAAAAGGGTTTAATGTTCCCCAAAAAAAGGTCTCTTGCCTTCAGAGATATCATTCAAAGAGGTGGAGAAATAATATGTCTGCAGGAGACACACTTTAAAAAAAAATTCCATTCCAAAATACATGCACAGTGCCTTTCCACAGCATTTCTATAGTGTGTACAATACCAACAAAATGAATGGAGTAAGCATCCTCATTCATAGATCCATTCCTTTTAAATTAATAGAAAAAAAAAAAACAAGGAAGGGAGATTCTTTGCCATCAGTGGATTAATATATAATAATCCGGTGACTATAGTAAATGTATATGCCCCAAGCCACAAACAAGCTCCCTTTTTCAATTCTCTTTTTAAAAAAAATCAAAGTTTACACAAAGGTCAACTCATGGTTTTAGGAGATTTTAATTTTCCCCTGAATCCTAAACTAGATAGCTCCAATCCAAATATACGTACATCTAAAACTACGCTTAAATCAGTATGGAATTTTATGAAAACCCTCGGTCTACATGACCCTTGGAGAATATCTAATCCAAAGAACAGGTATTATACTTTTTTTATAGTCCAAATAAGACATATTCCAGAACTGATAACATCCTTTTAGACCATTTGACAATAGCTTTTGTGTCGGGCACAGATATATCTCACACAACCTGGTCGGACCACTCTATGGTCAAATGTAAACTCAAATGGCCTTCCGCTCCCATAAGAGAATTTATGTGGAAAATGGATGAATCTCTTTTATCAGATCCGGAAATGTATAACACCTTAGAAAGGGAATTAAAAGATTTTTTGTGATAAACATGCATGAGGACATTGTACCCACCACTCTATGGGAAGCACATAAAAGTTATATTATGGAAATCTTGATCAAACATAAGGCTATTCAAATAAAAAAACAGAGAGAGGAATATATGCATATAGCTAATGAAATTTCTCAACTAGATTACTTGCACAAAATGTACCCATTGGATAATAACATTTATCAGCAATTGAAATTCTATAGAGAAAAAAATACAACTCATTTACATATAAAGGCACAATCAACAGCCTTCAAACTGCGACAACAATTTTATTCTAATGCAAATAAACTCTGTAGATTTCTGGCGAGATCCCTCAAAACTAAACAGGCCGAAACATTTATATACTCCATTAATAAACCTGATGGGTCTAAAGTAGAGGATACTAAACAAATTGCCACAGTTTTCAAAAATTATTTCCATTTGTTGTACAACTTATTCCCTAACAGAATACAGGCAAAGCACTTTGATAAGTGCAAGGCTTATTTGGAAGAGACTAAACTGCCTCATAACTGAAGAAGACAATCTCCTACAAACTCTACTCACTAAATTAGAAGTCTTAGAAGCTATCAAAACATTGAAGGTAAGGAAGGCCCCCGGTCCTGATGGATTTTCAGGTTCCTATTACAAATCCTATAGCCACCTTCTAACTCCACATTTACTAAATTCCTTTAATCAAATGGACTCTGGAAGAATGCAGACACTATGCTACAGGCACATATCACCATTCTCCCTAAACCCGGGAAAAGAAATGATACCCCGCTAATTTTTTACCTATCTCCCTTTTAAATATAGATCTAAAAATGTTTGCAAAAATGTTGGCGTTTAGACTAAATAAGATTCTACCAACATTTATATCACCAAATCAGGTGTGCCATGAGAAATCCTCAGGTGTGCCGCGGCAGACTGACAACAGTGCGGAGGTGTCCCTCTTTCAAATTTTGAAATATTGGGAGGTATGTGACAGGCTCATCAGTCATCATTTACAACCATGAAATTGACATTCATTCACAGGCAATCATTATGATTGTGAATGAATGTAAATATGTCATGTATAGTTTGTAGGAGGCATGGTGGCATGACAGCACAGTACAGTGTATATATATATATATATATATATATACACACACTGTATATATATCCTGTATTAGGCTACAATGTGTGATTTTGTAAAATTTTGGGATGGTGGTGTGCCACAGGATTTTTTAATGTAAAAAAGTGTGCCACGGCAAAAAAAAGGTTGCAAATCACTGCTCTAAAAATACCTCATGGATAGGCAGAATAAATACTATAAAGATAATGATACTACCCAAAATTCTATATATCCTGCAGACACTTCCTCTTCCTAATACGGACACATATTTACACAAATTACAAAGTATTATTTATCATTACATTTGGAGGAATAAAACACCTTGTGTAAATAAACTAACAATGTATACTTCTAAAAATTTGGGAGGGTTGGGAGTATCTAATTTATGTATTTATAAAAGAGTGATTTCTTTACAGAGGATTGTTGAATGATGTAAATTTTACAATAACTATTTGAAACATTGGATTCAAATCGAGCATGATTTAGCAAACATCCCTCAACTAGGAGGAGCGTGTTGGAAACCTAAAATCCTATCTGTAGTACAAAATAATGATATTTCTACAATATATGAAACATATTTGAACTGGAAATTTATTTGCAAAAAACAAAAAGGTATTTCTAGTACTCACTCTCCTCTAACACCGATTTTTCATTACCCAGAATATAGAGAAGGCTGGGTATATCCATTGGACCTAGACCTTAGTATTAAAAGACTTGTACCTATTCAAATGTTATTAAATACAAACAAATTAAAGCTACAAAATGATATTGAAAATTTGGGTGGGGTCTTTTTTAGGTCATGGCTACGTTACCATCAAACCCACCACTATATAAACTCACAAAAAAAATAGACAAGATTTGATGAGTCCTCTTATCAAATTTGAACAATTATGTTGGCATGACATCCCATACAAAGGTATAATTTCCCACACATATGACTACATTTTGAATGCTACTTCCCCTAACCCCCATAAATACATGAGTGGCTGGGAAAAAGAATTCACAAATGTTTTTACAAAGAAGGACTGGAGGAATATCTTCCGGAATACATCACACTCAGCACACTCGATACAAGCATTGGAAACTAACTATAAAATAATTTCCCGTTGGTACTTAACACCATGGAGAATTAAATATCTATTTGCTGAGGCCTCGGATAAATGTTGGAGGTGCAATGAAGATAAATGTGGCATGGAACATATCTGGTGGTCATGCCATAAAATAAAACATTTTGGGGCGAACATCATTAAGGAATTTAATTTAAATTTGACTAGTGATTTGTTACCGTCTACACAGGTTTGTTTATTCAACCTTCTGAAAGAGATAAAATATGTAATTAAAAGAAATTTGGGACAAATATTAATAAATGCTGCTAGGCATCTGGCTGGAAATCACCCAACACTCCTTCGTTAGACAGGTGGAGAGATAAGGTTTAGGAGCGATATCACTAACTTACAACAAATAAGTTAAGTATATATTATGGTATGTTATTGTTTTGGGAATCATACAGGGAACAACAAGCCCTATCGGTTCGAGAGCACCTGTCCAGTATCAAAAACAGCCAGTACCCCCTTAGTTCAGCATTTTGCCCAAATACATGCTAAAAGTATTGCCACATTCAGGTGGAGCTGTATTGAAAAGGTCACCACTTCCCCTGGGGGAGGGGGGGGGGGAGGGAGACACTACTAGGCAAAAGAGATCTCTTCTGGGTTTTTAAATTAGAAACCAGATAACCCCAAAGGTCTCAACTCTGATTATGACCTGATACATGTTTCCCTTTCTTTGAGCCCTCAAACTGGGATTAGCATTTAACTAAACTGTACATGTTACTTAGTTTCCATAAAGATCCTTCACTTAGTGGTTCAAAATATGCTGTTTTTTCACACTAGAGTCCCTTATACACCTTGGTTAGGTAGAGTTTAGTATACCGTAGATTAATTCCACATAACCTACAATAGAGTAATATAGGTAATTGTTTGAGACCACAGTATTGGACATACTGTTTCATTATGCACCTTTTTCATAATATACTATTTAGGTGGTGTCTAACCATTGAGCTCACTTTAGAGTCTACAACACAAGTTCGGATATTGATTGTAGACGGTTATGACCCAAGTTTATGCTCACTTTGGGGCACAGGGGGACAATGATTCCATGGTGTCTAATTACCCTTAATTACCCTTCATGGTTCTTACAAAATATACACTAACGGAACCACACTATCTTAAGTAACATACACAAGAAGAAGGATAAGTGGCCAGTTCACAGATATAATGACACTGTTTCTTTAAGTCATTTTATAGAGTGACTATACCGATGTTTGGGATCATTGTCCCCTGATAACCACCAAGGATAGTATATGTTTCATCATAAGACAAGCGTATGCTATTAAGCTCTTTAAATCTTTATTCTATGCAGATAGAGTATACAGACAATTTGTGTAAAGTTTCCAAAATTATTTTAGTAAATATTATAACATTTACTTGTATTAGGTAGTGTTTATAATAATTATGTATCACTAACCAATATTGAGTATTGCTATGTGAACAACTTTCTGTGGGTCTAATGAACTGCTGTTGTTATACGTTATTTAAACTAGCGCATATGGTACCAATTAAGAATTGAATGGCCAATAGGAGGTAGCTTTTGGTTTTAAATGGCTGTTCATTTTTACATTTTGTTATCAGCTTCGAATACGGCAACTGCTGAAACGCGTCAGCTGTACTACACACGCTGACCTCTTGTTCACAGCCTGAGCTTCCAGGTTTTTAATTGTTATTGTAACAATAAAATTTGTACTTTTTAAACTCCCGGCAGGTGCTCCTTTACTCTTGAGCCTTATTGTTTTGGGACTCATACAGGGAACAACAAGCCCTATCGGGTTGAAATGCCTGTATAGATAGATATGTATTAAAATTACTAGATAAGAACATGTATCAAATGCATCAAATCAAGGAAATTACATGTGGCAAAGTCTTTGCAATTGTTAGTTTTAGTTCTTTGTTAGTTTGAACTTTATTATTTGTAATATCTGTCATGTTTACTTTCTCTATGAATCAACATGTCTGATCCCCAGGACCATTTATTTCTATATAGGATGAAAGAAGACTTTTGCAAAAGAGACTGCTTGTTGTATTTCATGGACTTAATTTCAAGTCATTCATTAGGTCCTGGTGGAGATAAAGAGAATTGTCATTACAGAGTATATGTATGTCAAAAATGTCAAATAAAAAAATAATAATAATAAAACATTAACGGCTAGATTTAGAGTTTTGTCGGTAACGACCCGCGTAGCTAACGCTGGCTTTTTTCTGGCCGCACCTTTTAAAAAACTCTGGTATTGAGAGTCCACAGAATGGCTGCGTTAGGCTCCAAAAAAGGAGCGTAGAGCATATTTAACGCAACTTCAACTCTCGATACCAGAGTTGCTTACGGACGCGGCCAGCTTCAAAAACATGCTCGTGCACGATTCCCCCATAGAAAACAATGGGGCTGTTTGAGCTGAAAAAAAACCTAACACCTGCAAAAAAGCCGCGTTCAGCTCCTAACGCAGCCCCATTGTTTGCTATGGGGAAACACTTCCTACGTCTGCACCTAACACTCTAACATGTACCCCGAGTCTAAACACCCCTAACCTTACACTTATTAACCCCTAATCTGCCGCCCCCGCTATCGCTGACCCCTGCATATTATTTTTAACCCCTAATCTGCCGCTCCGTACACCCCCGCCACCTACATTATCCCTATGTACCCCTAATCTGCTGCCTTAACATCGCCGACCCCTATATTATATTTATTAACCCCTAATCTGCCCCCCCAACGTCGCCTCCACCTAACTACACTTATTAACCCCTAATCTACCGACCGGACCTGAGCGCTACTATAATAAATGTATTAACCCCTAATCCGCCTCACTCCCGCCTCAATAACCCTATAATAAATAGTATTAACCCCTAATCTGCCCACCCTAACATTGCCGACATCTATCTTCAAGTATTAACCCCTAATCTGCCGACAGGAGCTCACCGCTACTATAATAAATGTATTAACCCCTAAAGCTAAGTCTAACTTTAACCCTAACACCCCCCTAAATTAAATATAATTTAAATCTAACGAAATAAATTAACTATTATTAAATAAATTATTCCTATTTAAAGCTAAATACTTACCTGTAAAATAAACCCTAATATAGCTACAATATAAATTATAATTATATTATAGCTATTTTAGGATTTATATTTATTTTACAGGTAACTTTGTATTTATTTTAACCAGGTACAATAGCTATTAAATAGTTAAGAACTATTTAATAGCTGAAATAGTTAAAATAATTACAAAATTACCTGTAAAATAAATCCTAACCTAAGTTACAATTAAACCTAACACTACACGATCAATAAATTAATTAAATACAATTCCTACAAATAAATACAATTAAATAAACTAACTAAAGTACAAAAAATAAAAAAGAACTAAGTTACAAAAAATAAAAAAATATTTACAAATATTAGAAAAATATTACAACAATTTTAAACTAATTACACCTACTCTAAGCCCCCTAATAAAATAACAAAGACCCCCAAAATAAAAAAATGCCCTACCCTATTCTTAATTACAAAAGTTCAAAGCTCTTTTACCTTACCAGCCCTGAACAGGGCCCTTTGCGGGGCATGCTCCAAAGAATTCAGCTCTTTTGCCTGTAAAAAAACACATACAATACCCCCCCCAACATTACAACCCACCACCCACATACCCCTAATCTAACCCAAACCCCCCTTAAATAAACCTAACACTAAGCCCCTGAAGATCTTCCTACCTTGTGTTCACCTCGCCGGGTTCACCGATCGGTCCAGAAGAGGGTCCGAAGTCTTGATCCAAGCCTAAGCAGGGGCTGAAGAGTGACGTCCATCCTCGGGCTGAAGTCTGGATCCAAGCGGCGGCTGAAGAAATCCATCATCGGGATGAAGTCGGAAGTCCATCATCGGGATGAAGTCTTCTATCAAGCCGCATCTTTAATCTTCTTTCTTCCAGAGCGGAGCGGAGCCATCTTCTTCTCAGCGGACGCGGATCCAACCTCTTCAAGCGACGCCTACTAGCCGAATGACGGTTCCTTTAAGGGACGTCATCCAAGATGGCGTCCCTCGAATTCCGATTGGCTGATAGAATCCTATCAGCCAATCGTAATTAAGGTAGGAAAATTCTGATTGGCTGATGGAATCAGCCAATCAGAATCAAGTTCAATCCGATTGGCTGATCCTATCAGCCAATCAGATTGAGCTTGCATTCTATTGGCTGTTCCGATCAGCCAATAGAATGCGAGCTCAATCTGATTGGCTGATCGGATCAGCCAATCGGATTGAACTTGATTCTGATTGGCTGATTCCATCAGCCAATCAGAATTTTCCTACCTTAATTCCGATTGGCTGATAGAATCCTATCAGCCAATCGGAATTCGAGGGACGCCATCTTGGATGACGTCCCTTAAAGGAACCGTCATTCGGCTAGTAGGCGTCGCTTGAAGAGTTTGGATCCGCGTCTGCTGGGAAGAAGATGGCTCCGCTCCGCTCCGGAAGAAAGAAGATTAAAGATGCGGCTTGATAGAAGACTTCATCCCGATGATGGACTTCCGACTTCATCCCGATGATGGATTTCTTCAGCCGCCGCTTGGATCCAGACTTCAGCCCGAGGATGGACGTCACTCTTCAGCCCCCTGCTTGGGCTTGGATCAAGACTTCCGACCCTCTTCTGGACCGATCGGTGAACCCGGCGAGGTGAACACAAGGTAGGAAGATCTTCAGGGGCTTAGTGTTAGGTTTATTTAAGGGGGGTTTGGGTTAGATTAGGGGTATGTGGGTGGTGGGTTGTAATGTTGGGGTGGGTATTGTATGTGTTTTTTTTTACAGGCAAAAGAGCTGAATTCTTTGGGGCATGCCCCGCAAAGGGCCCTGTTCAGGGCTGGTAAGGTAAAAGAGCTTTGAACTTTTGTAATTAAGAATAGGGTAGGGCATTTTTTTATTTTGGGGGTCTTTGTTATTTTATTAGGGGGCTTAGAGTAGGTGTAATTAGTTTAAAATTGTTGTAATTTATTTATAATGTTTGTAAATATTTTTTTATTTTTTGTAACTTAGTTCTTTTTTATTTTTTGTACTTTAGTTAGTTTATTTAATTGTATTTGTAGGAATTGTATTTAATTAATTTATTGATAGTGTAGTGTTAGGTTTAATTGTAGATAATTGTAGGTATTTTATTTAATTAATTTATTGATCGTGTAGTGTTAGGTTTAATTGTAACTTAGGTTAGGATTTATTTTACAGGTAATTTTGGAATTATTTTAACTAGGTAACTATTAAATAGTTATTAACTATTTAATAGCTATTGTACCTGGTTAAAATAATTACAAAGTTGCCTGTAAAATAAATATTAATCCTAAAATAGCTATAATATAATTATAATTTATATTGTAGCTATATTAGGGTTTATTTTACAGGTAAGTATTTAGCTTTAAATAGGAATAATTTATTTAATAAGAGTTAATTTATTTAGTTAGATTTAAATTATATTTAATTTAGGGGGGTGTTAGTGTTAGGGTTAGACTTAGCTTTAGAGGTTAATCCATTTATTACAGTAGCGGCGAGATTTGGTCGGAAGATTAGGGGTTAATAAGTGTAGGCAGGTGGAGGCGACGTTGAGGGGGGCAGATTAGGGGTTAATAAATATAATATATGGGTCGGCGGTGTTAGGGGCAGCAGATTAGGGGTACATAAGGATAACGTAGGTGGCGGCTCTTTGCGGTCATCAGATTAGGGGTTAAATATTGTAGGTAGCTGGCGGCGACGTTGTGGGGGGCAGATTAGGGGTTAATAAATATAATAAAGGGGTTGGCGGTGTTAGGGGCAGCAGATTAGGGGTACATAAGGATAACGTAGGTGGCGGCTCTTTGCGGTCGTCAGATTAGGGGTTAATTATTGTAGGTAGCTGGCGGCGATGTTGTGGGGGGCAGATTAGGGGTTAATAAATATAATATAGGGGTCGGCGGTGTTAGGGCCAGCAGATTAGGGGTACATAAGTATAACGTAGGTGGCGGTCGGCAGATTAGGGGTTAAAAAAATTTAATCGAGTGGCGGCGACGTGGTGGGACCTCGGTTTAGGGGTACATAGGTAGTTTATGGGTGTTAGTGTACTTTAGAGCACAGTAGTTAAGAGCTTTATAAACCGGCGTTAGCCCAGAAAGCTCTTAACTGCTGACTTTTTTCTGCGGCTGGAGTTTTGTCGTTAGATTTCTAACGCTCACTTCAGACACGACTCTAAATACCGGAGTTAGAAAGATCCCATTGAAAAGATAGGATACGCAATTGACGTCAGGGGATCTGCGGTATGGAAAAGTCGCGGCTGAAAAGTGAGCGTTAGACCCTTTCCTGACTGACTCCAAATACCGGCGGTAGCCTAAAACCAGCGTTAGGATCCTCTAACGCTGGTTTTCACGGCTACCGCCAAACTTTAAATCTAGGCCATAATTTTCTGAGTTGTCTTTGGCAGTTGCTTTTAAAGACTGTGAAAATTGATTATTCTTACTCTTTACACTTGTTCTTTTTTATCTTTTTTTTTTTTTTTTACTTTATTTACATCTTTTTTTTTCCTCTTCTCATCAATATTTCTCATTCACTAATTCATCACTATTTACTTTATTTCTTAACCCCTATTTTTATGACATGGTTATTACTTTTCCACACTACCCTCTTATTTTTTTTTTTCTTCTTTAGTTAATTACTTTTGTATTTTACTCTTGTTTTCTCTTTTTATAACTCCTACTACAAAAAGGTCCTCATGAAATAGATCTAATGGTTACATCTGACTCGTTAACCTTGTGCATATGTTTTTTTTCTACTTTTAACCTAGTTAGTTAATTTACAGTTTTCACCTACATTAATTTTATACAGTTGATAACTCAGTTGTTCTCTTTTCAGTTGTATTTAATACTTTAATGCTGTTTTAAAACATCTATTTTGCTTTTCATACTTGATTTCCTTTACACTTTCCCTGAGAAACTTAACCTGATTTAAAAATAAAATCCTTTTATAAAATTACTCTAATGACATCAAAACAATCTTTTTTAACTGTTAAAATTAAACCATACAAGTTTTAGCTATTGCATTTTCCACCTAAAAAAATTGTATCCTCAAAAAGAATTTATTAGATGTGCATTTTTAGGAAAAGTTCTCTTTGTGCACAGTACTTTTTGCATTGCTGTCAATACATCCTTGTTTCGCAATGTGTATATAATAGGATTTAACATAGGTGTAATTATAGCATAAAACACTGTGATAAAGCTGTTAGCAGATGAATATACTGATGTTGGTTGTATGTATACAATAATACCAGTCCCATAGAAAATCGAAACCACAATTAAATGAGAGGCACAGGTAGAAAATGTCTTATACCTTCCTTCTGAAGAACTTATTTTTAAAATGCTTTGGACAATGTAACTGTAAGATACAATTATTAACATAAAACATGAAGGTCCCAAAATTCCAGGTGTTGCATTCAGCATAATTTCATCCAAGGTGGTATCTGAGCATGATAATTTAATAAGGGGTGTAGCGTCACAGAAGAAATTATCCATTTGGTTTGGACCACAGAATGAAAGCCTTAATATAAAGGCAGTATGAAATGTTGAATGAAAGAAGCCAGCAAACCATGCACTAACTCCTAAGGATATACTCACTGTCTTTCTCATAATAATAGTATAACGTAAAGGGTTGCATATAGCCACATAACGATCAAACGCCATGGCAGCAAGAAGAAACATTTCTGAACTTCCTAATACGTGAAAGAAATACATCTGTGAAAGGCAGCCATAAAATGAAATAGTCTTCTGGTTGGAAAGAAGAATATCCAGTAATTTGGGGACAGTCACTGATGAATAGCAGATATCTAGAAAGGATAAATTAGTTAAGAAAAAGTACATAGCAGTATGAAGGTGACCATCTAGTTGTGTAATTAATATAATAGCAATGTTTCCAAAACATGTTATTAAATAAATAAACATAAAGGATATGTATAGAAGTATCTGGACTTCATAGACAGCAGATATGCTGGAGAGAAGAAATTGTTGTACTTGGGTGGAGTTTATATAACTGTCAGTCATAATAGTCATCTAAGGTACAAAAGCAATAAACAGGTATATAAATAAAATCATTGTTTTTTTATGAAATATATAATACAATAAAATTATTATAATATTATAAATATAGTTAAAGGGAAAGTAAACCCATTTTTTTTTCTTTCATGATTCAGATCATGTAATTTTAACCAACTTTCTAATTTACTCCTATTATCAATTTTTCCCAAAAAATGGGGGTTTCGTGTCCCTTTAATTCAGACAGCAGTTGTGTGGATACAGGAGAAACAAAGCTACTGTCAGCACTAGGGATGGCTGAATGTGCTAAAAGTGTAATTCATTTGGTAGTAGAACGAATAATCCTGTGGACATTCATTTTCAACAATTGAATGTTGGTAAGAATGAAAATCCATTAAAATTTGGTAATCGAATGTTATATCCGGTTTTCGAATGTTACTTTCATTTTGAATGTTCATAATTAGATCAAATATCCACATTCGAAATTTTAAATGTAACATTCGATTTAACAAATATTATTCAAAAGTTCAATAGTTTATGTGGTAGGGAATTTAGTAAATTGATACACACTAGATACAAATATATCAATTAGAATGTTTCTATTTTGAATATTACATTTAAAGCGAGCATTAGAAATACTATTACAAATATATTGAGTCAAATTTTTTTCCATTTGAATATTGCGTAATTCGAATTGAATTATTAGAAACATTTTAAACAAATATTACAATTAAAGAAAGCATTAGAAATACGATTATATTAAACAAATGTTAGAATGTTGTACAAACATTACACATTTGAAACAAAATAATGAATGTGTTACAATTTGTCAATCCCTAGTCAGCAAGCAGACATGGTGCTTGTGAAGGAAAAAGAAAAGGACAGAATAGTGCAAAACTGTTGATTCTAATATATAAATATAAAAGAATATATAACACAATATTTTTTTGCTGTTGGTAATCACATGGAGAGGAGCTTTTGCAGGTTTACGCACACCCTTTCAGCAAATAGTAGTGACAGAAGTATTCCTATATGCTTGAAATTACTTATTACAACAACAACAAAAGAAAATTAAAAAAAATTGATTTCCCAACGGATTCATATTGTGCTATTTTAGCTACCATCCTTTGCAGCAATTATAATGACACCTGCTTGACAGAAGTGATTTTAAATTTGCAAATAATAGTACAATAAAAATAAGAAAATACAAATAAGGCATTTAGGTCATTATAATTCACTAGACTAAGAAGATGCTTGCAATATACAGTATGTGTATTTAGACCATTCTCATATATATTTAGTAATTCTTAGCTCTCAGTAGTTTTATATTTTGTGCTTCTAATCTGATATCTGATCACAGTATTAGAATAATTTGTCTTTAGAATCAATGTCTGAACTCAAATAACATGAAAGGGTTAACAGTGAGAGACGAAGGGAAAAACAGGGGTGAAGGGAGGGAAAATTAGATGTATAGGACAGGGAATAGAGCAAGGTAGATAAAGAAAGGGGGTAGATACAAACTTAGTAATCTTAAAGGGACATGAAACCCCAAATCTTTCTTTCATGATTTAGGTAGAACATATTATTATTATTATTATCATTTATTTGTAAAGCGCCACCAAATTCCATAGCACTTGGTACAATGATAGGGGTATACAATGACAACATTTTTGATAAAATACAAAACATAACAAAACGAAAAAAATCTAGTACAGGAGGAAGAGGGCCCTGCTCCGGAGAGCTCACAGTCTATAGGTTTAGGGTGCGGAGACATAAGGTTGGGGTAGCTTGTTACATCGGTTGTAGTTGCAGCAGTGAGTCAGGCAGTCAATGTATTAGTTTGGTTCAGATGCGGGATGGAGGAGAGATGGTAAGCCTCTCTGAATAGGTGAGTTTTCAAGCAGCATCTGAAGCTATACAAGGTTGGAGACAGTCTAATGGAGCGGGGTAGAGAGTTCCAGAGGACAGGAGCAGCACGTGAGAAGTCTTGGAGGCGGGAGTGGGACGTAGAGATAACAGGAGTGGAGAGACGTAGGTCAGAGGTTGATCGAAGAGGACGGGATGGGGAATATTTCACGATGAGAGAGGAAATATAGTTGGGAGTTAGACTGTTGAGTGCTTTGTAAGTTAGGGTTAATACTTTAAATTGTATTCTGGAGTGTATGGGGAGTCAGTGTAGAGACTGGGAGAGCGGAGCAGCTGATCGGCGACTTAGGTGGATGAGTCTAGCAGAAGCATTCTTAATAGATTGGAGGGAGGAGAGGCTGTGTTTTGGAAGGCCATTTAGGAGTAGATTGAAATAATCAATGTGTGACAAAATGAGGGAATGAATAAGTATTTTTGTAGTTTTTTTGAGTAAGGAAGGGACGAAGTTTGGAAATGTTGCGTAGGTGTAAATGGCAGGATTTGGTAAGCAATTGTATATGTGGGTTGAATGTGAGTCCTGAGTCTAGTGTGACCCCAAGACAGAGGACCTGGGGTGAGGTGTTGAGAATAGAGTCTCCAACTGTCAGAGAAATGTCAGGTGTTGGACGTCTCGAAGAGGGGGGGGATAAGAAGCAGCTCAGTTTTGGACAGATTAAGTTGGAGGTTAATGTGAAGACATCAAAGAGAAAATTGCAGAGAGGCAGTCAGAAATCTGGTTGAGTAAAGAGGGAGAGATACCAGGAGAGGAAAGATAGATTTGGGTATCATCAGCATATAAGTGGTACTGGAATCCAAAGGAGGCTATAAGTTTTCCAAGGCAGGATGTATAAAGTGAGAAAAGCAAGGGACCCAAGACAGAGCCTTGCGGTACTACAACTGAGAGAGGCATAGGATCACAAGATATGTTGTTAAAGGAAACTGAAAATGAGCGGTTTGACAGATATGATGCAAACCAGGAGAGGGCTGTGTCTCAGATGCCAAATGAATGTAGTATTTTTAGGAGGAGAGGATGGTCAACTGTGTCAAAAGCTGCGGACAGGTCAAGAAGAATTAGTAAGGAGTAGTGGCCTTTTGCTTTAGCTGATATCAGGTCATTTTAAACAACTTTCCAGTTTGCTTTTATTATCAAATTTCCTTCATTCTCTTGGTATTATTTGTTGAAGGAGCAGTAATGCACTACTAGTTTCTAACTGAACAAATGGGTGAGCCAATCACAATCGGTATATATATGCAGTCACCAATCAGCAGCTAGAACCTAGGTTCTTTGCTGCTCCTTAGCTTTCCTAGATAAACCTTTCAGCAAAGGATAACAAGAAAAGGAAACAAATTAAATAATAGACGTAAATTAGAAAGTTTTTTTTAATTATATGCTCTATCTAAATATCTAAATCATAAATATCTAATTATGACTTTACTGTCCCTTTTAAATGAATGCAAATTCATAATTTTATAGTAGTAGTTATCCATTTATTGTTTTAATTCATTTTCTTTCATTGACCAATTCTAATTGCTAATATGTAAAATAAAAAAAAATAAAAAAAAAATGATGCTGTTCACTGTTACAGTGCAACATCCCTGATTTAAAGAGTCGATAATATATCATTTGTTTGGCAGATCAGCAAATTAGAGTACAAGATATATAATCCACAACAAAGCAATATCCCTTTAAAAAATGCACTGACACTCCATATATCTAATCCAAAAAGGCCACAGAGTCAGCTCACAACTATTCATAGACCTGCCGGTATAAAAGACTTACTAGTCACATCCAGGTCACAACTTGATAGCCGCTGGTCTCCTGCTTGATAGGGTACGTAGGCACTTCTGAGCTCCAAACTGCTGCACACTATTCAGTCAGTGTCTCACACTGAAATTTGCTCCGCCCGCTCTCCTACTAGTATCAAAGAAAACACTGTGCTGCAAACCGCAGGGAGGATTCCCAATCCACTTGTCAGATATGAAGAAAAAACTTGTAAGCGAGTCAGCCAGTGTAAAAGTTAAAATATAACTTTTATTGGAAAATAATAAAAATAAACATAAAAGTGTCCTGAGGCTAGTGCAACACCAGTCTTACATGTTTCAGCATTACGCCTTCCTCATAGACTGTGCTGCACTAACCTTAACAGCCTAATTAAATACACATGAGGAACACTGATGTCATATACATTGTAACAGGGACCACTTCTTCTAGGGCACAAATGCAGCACATGACAATCCACTGTAGTTTAAAAGGCTTTATTTTTCACAGCAATAACAAACAGGCAGTTCATTTTCAAAAGAGGGAAATCCTTCCTCTGCAGCAAAGTTAAGTACTTTTAAATGTGTCCCAGCACTTCACAGCATTCCACAAGTGCTTTGTAAAAATAATGTCCTTTTACAGTTCACAGGAACAAAAGTCTTTTACACAGTGTAACAAACACACACACCAGCTTCTGTAGCTGTGTAACTAACTCTCAAGGCCTAAGTGAGGCTGCTATTTAAACCCTCACAACTTCTAATTAGCCACACCTGTGATTAGCTGCTGGACAGCTTCACAGCTGTTTGGGATAATGGCCCACCCTCTCTCCAATTATCCCAAACCCCAGGGACCCAGAACACAGTTTATCAACTGCATAATTAAATACACACTCTTTCTCCCTGGTGTTTTAACTGAAAGGAGAAATAGCATGTACAATGCTTGGTCTTAAATATCTTCCATTTATAACCAGGCCTTGCTTTCTGTCACAACATATAAATAATTAACCCTTTAACAATTGAAGATTTACTTCCCTAAGGCAATGTTTTAGTATCACAGAGTTGAAATCGCTTGGCTAGATTTAGAGTTTGGCGGTAGCCGTCAAAAACAGCGTTAGAGGCTCCTAACGCTGGTTTTGGGCTACCGCTGGTATTTAGAGTCAGTCAGGAAAGGGTCTAACGCTCACTTTGCAGCCGCGACTTTTCCATACCGCAGATCCCCCTACGCCATTTGCGTATCCTATCTTTTCAATTGGATCTTTCTAACGCCGGTATTTAGAGTCGTGGCTGAAGTGAGCGTTAGAAATCTAACGACAAAACTCCAGCCGCAGAAAAAAGTCAGTAGTTAAGAGCTTTCTGGGCTAACGCCGGTTTATAAAGCTCTTAACTACTGTGCTCTAAAGTACACTAACACCCATAAACTACCTATGTACCCCTAAACCGAGGTCCCCCCACATCGCCGCCACTCTATTAAAATTTTTTAACCCCTAATCTGCCGCTCCGTACACCGCCGCCACCTACATTATCCCTATGTACCCCTAATCTGCTGCCCCTAACATCGCCGACCCCTATATTATATTTATTAACCCCTTATCTGCCGCCCCCGCTATCGCTGACACCTGCATATTTTTTTAACCCCTAATCTGCCACTCCGTACACCGCCGCAACCTACATTATCCCTATGTACCCCTAATCTGCTGCCCCTAACACAGCCGACCCCTATATTATATTTATTAACCCCTAATCTGCCGCCCCCAACGTCGCCTCCACCTACCTACAATAATTAACCCCTAATCTGCCGACCGGATCGCACCGCTACTATAATAAATGTATTAACCCCTAAAGCTAAGTCTAACCCTAACACTAATACCCCCCTAAGTTAAATATAATTTTTATCTAGCAAAATAAATTAACTCTTATTAAATAAATTATTCCTATTTAAAGCTAAATACTTACCTGTAAAATAATCCCTAATATAGCTACAATATAAATTATAATTATATTGTAGCTATTTTAGGATTTATATTTATTTTACAGTCAACTTTGTAATTATTTTAACCAGGTACAATAGCTATTAAATAGTTAATAACTATTTAATAGCTACCTAGTTAAAATAATTACAAAATTACCTGTAAAATAAATCCTAACCTAAGTTACAATTAATTAAATAAAATACCTACATTTATCTACAATTAAACCTAACACTACACGATCAATAAATTAATTAAATACAATACCTACAAATAAATACAATGGAATAAACTAACTAAAGTACAAAAAATAAAAAAGAACTAAGTTACCAAAAATAAAAAAATATTTACAAACACTAGAAAAATATTACAACAATTTTAAACTAATTACACCTACTCTAAGCCCCCTATTAAAATAACAAAGACACCCAAAATAAAAAATGCCCTACCCTATTCTAAATTACTAAAGTTCAAAGCTCTTTTACCTTACCAGCCCTGAAAAGGGCCATTTGCGGGGCATGCCCCAAAGAATTCAGCTCTTTTGCCTGTAAAAAAAACACATACAATACCCCTCCCCCAAAATTACAACCCACCACCCACATACCCCTAATCTAACCCAAACCCCCCTTAAATAAACCTAACACTAAGCCCCTGAAGATCTCCCTACCTTTTTTTCACCACACCAGGTCCCGGATAGGGCATTTTTTATTTTGGGGGTCTTTGTTATTTTATTAGGGGGCTTAGAGTAGGTGTAATTAGTTTAAAATTGTTGTAATATTTTTCTAATGTTTGTAAATATTTTTTTATTTTTTGTAACTTAGTTCTTTTTTATTGTTTGTACTTTAGTTAGTTTATTCCATTGTATTTATTTGTATGTATTGTATTTAATTAATTTATTGATAGTGTAGTGTTAGGTTTAATTGTAGATAATTGTAGGTATTTTATTTAATTAATTTATTGATAGTGTAGTGTTAGGTTTAATTGTAACATAGGTTAGGATTTATTTTACAGGTAATTTTGTAATTATTTTAACTAGGTAGCTATTAAATAGTTATTAACTATTTAATAGCTATTGTACCTGGTTAAAATAATTACAAAGTTGCCTGTAAAATAAATATAAATCCTAAAATAGCTACAATATAATTATAATTTATATTGCAGCTATATTAGGATTTATTTTACAGGTAAGTATTTAGCTTTAAATAGGAATAATTTATTTAATAAGAGTTAATTTATTTTGTTAGATAAAAATTATATTTAACTTAGGGGGTGTTAGGGTTAGGGTTAGACTTAGCTTTAGGGGTTAATACATTTATTATAGTAGCGGTGCGGTCCGGTTGGCAGATTAGGGGTTAATTATTGTAGGTAGGTGGAGGCGACGTTGGGGGCGGCAGATTAGGGGTTAATAAATATAATATAGGGGTCGGCGGTGTTAGGGGCAGCAGATTAGGGGTTCATAGGGATAACATAGGTTGCGGCGGTGTACGGAGCGGCAGATTAGGGGTTAATAATAATATGCAGGGGTCAGCGATAGCGGGAGCGGCAGATTAGGGGTTAATAAGTGTAAGGTTAGGGGTGTTTAGACTCGGGGTACATGTTAGAGTGTTAGGTGCAGACATAGGAAGTGTTTTTCCATAGGAAACAATGGGGCTGCGTTAGGAGCTGAACGCTGCTTTTTTGCAGGTGTTAGGTTTTTTTTCAGCTCAAACAGCCCCATTGTTTTCTATGGGGGAATCGTGCACGAGCACGTTTTTGAAGCTGGCCGCGTCCGTAAGCACCGCTGGTATCGAGAGTTGCAGTGGCGTTAAATATGCTCTACGCTCCCTTTTTTGGAGCCTAACGCAGCCCTTCTGTGAACTCTAAATACCAGCGGTATTTAAAAGGTGCGGGGAGAAAAAAGTATGCGTAGCTAACGCACCCCTTTGGCCGCAGAACTCTAAATCTAGCCGGCTGTTTAACAAACGATAAAAGTGAACATAGACACAAAAACATAGACACAAAAAACAATGATATATTTATAACAAAAGCAGTTTACCTATATATCTTATGGCTCAAAACATATATCAGAGTAAAAAAAGAGAAAAAAACATAGGAAACTCTTATATGTATTCCTAATTAAGTTATATTTTGCTTTCTACCTATATAAGGCAATTATTGCTATATCAATATTAACAGTCTAGGTCATATTAGGAATATTGCTCTGAAAAGAATATATATCTTACCAGCAGCTGTGCATATACTATTCAGAAATTATAATCTTATATGAATATAAATATGAGAGCACGCTGTTATTCTATACCAAAATATAATATCATCTTTTCATAATCCCTATTCTAAAACGACATAGACTACAAAATTAGGTTCAAAATATAACAAATTAAAGGATACTACAATGATGTTATATGTTATGAACCTCTAGGAAAGAAGAGATACATATGACATAGCATGGTTAAAAATAATAATGATGCACAGTTAAAAATAATCAATTACTGTACATCTCTACTCCCAAAAATTAATGAGGTCAGTCTGAATATTAAAGGGACAAACCCACATTTTTTCTTACATGATTTAGAAAGAGAATGCAATTTTAAACATCTTTCTAATTTACTTCTATTATCTAATTTGTTTTATTCTCTTGATATTCTTGGCTGAAAAGCATATCTAGATATGCTCAGTGGCTGCTGATTGGTTGCTGCACATAGAAGCCTCATGTGATTGGCTCACCCATGTGCATTGCTTTTTCTTCAAATAAGGATAACTAAAAAATGAAGCAAAATAAATAATAGAAGTAAATTGTAATGTTGTTTAAATTTGTATGTTCTTTCTGAATCATGAAAGAAAGATTTTGGGTTTAGTGGCCCTTTAAGACCTCCTGGGGCTCTCGTCTTTAATTTAAATATCCAAAAAGCTTCTCTTTTTTGAAGGTTGCCACCTCTCCTGGGAACATGTAAATGCTCTATAATCTGCCACTTTAGGATATTCATGGTGTACATATTTAAAGTGACAAGCCACCTGTGATTTAGGGTTATCTGTCTAGATTTCATATAGATGCACTTTTATCCTGTCTCTGGCCTCTCTAGAAGTGAGGCCAACATATTGTAAATTACACTGATGACATGTTATTAAATAAATCACATAAGAAGTGTGACAATTTGTACAGTTATTCAAGTCAAAAACTGCCTTTCTTATCTTTTTTGATCTTAATCTCACTGGGAGATAGAACATTACCCAGCGTCTTATTTCTTTTAGAGACACATCTACAGCCATTGTTTTACAAAAGGGAAAAGAGCTTCATCTCCTTTTAAAATAGAAAGGTTTCTTTTAACAATATCAGCAATTTGTTCAAACTGGTTACTGTAAGTTGTGACAAAAATCGGTAATTATTTCTCAGACTGAGCCTAGTTCTTTTCTTGTATATATTGCTGATATTGTTAAAAGAAACCTTTCTATTTTAAAAAAATGGCTGTAGATGTGTCTGTAAAAGAAATAAGACGCTGGGTAATGTTTTATCTCCCAGTGAGATTAAGATCAAAAAAGATAAAGGCAGTAGTTGGCTAAGTTGCAAGGGCCACTACAAATGTGGCAAATGGATGTAAAGCATGTGGATATTCCTTCACAGGGAAGCAATTTCAATCTAAAGTAACACAGAAAGTTTTTGACATGAATACAAATTGTCACACTTCTTATGTGATTTATTTAATAACATGTCATCAGTGTCATTTACAATATGTTGGCCTCACAAGATATATAAGCATGAAAAAAGGTGATGTTTAAGCCGTGAAAATGTAAATGGACATACAGACCCAAGTGCAACAATTACAAAGGAATGTAAGCCATTTTTGCAATGCTTAAAGGGACATGAAACCCCAACATTTTATTTCATGGTTCAGCTAGAGAATACAATTTTAAACAACTTTCCAAAGTACTTATATTATTTAATTTGCTTCAATCTCTTGTTTTCCTTAGTTCAAAAACTACTAATGAACACAGTTGAGCCCATAACATAAGACATATATGTGCAGCCACCAATCAGCAGCTCCTTCGACTTCCTATGTATCCTTTTCAACAAAGGATGCCAAGAGAACAAAACAAATTAGATAATAGAAAGAAAATGAGAAAGTTGATTAAAATTGCATGCTATCTCTAAGTCATGAAATCATTTTTTGGCTTTCATTTCCCATTAATTTTAGTTGGAAAAAAAGTAATGGTAGCATGTCCCTTTAATTTTAGTTGGAAAAAATAGTAATGGTAGCATGTTCCTTTAATTTTAGTTGGAAAAAATAGTAATGGTAGCATGTCCCTTTAATTTTAGTTGGAAAAAATAGTAATGGTAGCATGTTCCTTTAATTTTAGTTGGAAAAAATAGTAATGGTAGCATGTCCCTTTAATTTTAGTTGGAAAAAATAGTAATGGTAGCATGTTCCTTTAATTTGTGGTTTTGCTTACAAATAAACATTGGTCTTATTTATATATCCTTGTATAATAAGAAATACAGCATATCATTGTAAATTATATAAGTCACTGTAGGTGTCTTTACAATTAATATTTCTTCATGGAGATTTTTACTTTGAACTTTCTCACCCGTCCAGTATTCAACATAGGTAGATTAAGATTCATTCCAGAATGTCATATACAATAATATTTTCCCATAAGTAAACAACAAAACTGTTTTTCTATTTAGAAGTGGAGTGTTTTCAAATTAATTAATTAGTCCACTTGCTACATACATAATATAATAAAATGATTATAATATTATAAATATGTCTTTATTTATACCAACCAGAAGTGAATTCAAAGCAGGACCCAATCCCAAGCCATCAAACATAATTACAAGAGAAAACTCAAAAGAGATAGACCCATTAAAGGGACAGTCTAGTCCAAAATAAACTTTTATGATTCAGATAGAGAATGTAATTTTAAACCATTTTCCAATTTACTCTTATCACCAATTTTGCCTTGTTCTCTTGGTATTTTTTTTTTTCTTCCAAATTTCCTTTAATGTTGAAAAAATATATAACAATCTGTGGTAAAGCAATACAGTTAAAAACATATCTTGAAATAGTAAGTACATGGATGTGTTAGTAATTCTAATACAATTCGAAGCTGTAATTAATACGAGTCAATTGCTTACAGTGATGCCAAATTATCCTCCCATATGAACTTTATATTACAATAGAACCCAATTTGTTGGGTCTGAGCATAATCTTTCTAAAGTCAATAATTGTGTGATATGATCTTGCCACTGTTCTCTTGGTATTCTTAGTTGAAAGCTAAACCTAGGAGGTTCATATGCAAATTTCGAAGCCATTGAAGGCTGCCTCTTCTCTCAGGGCATTTTGACAGTTTTCACCACTAGAGGGTGCTAGTTCACGTGTGTCATATAGATAGCACTATGCTCACGCACATGGAGTTCCAGTGAGCCAGCTCTGACTGGCTAAAATGCAAGTCTGTCAAAAGAACTGAAATAAGGGGGCAGTTTGCAGAGGCTTAACTACAAGGTAATCACAGAGGTAAAAAGTGTATTTATATATTGGTTATGCAAAACTAGGGAATGGGTAATAAAGGGATTATCTATCTTTTTAAACAATAAAAATTCTGGTGTAGACTGTCTCTTTAACACTTAAAAAAAATGTTAATTTGAGGATAAAACAGTATAATAAGCGAGACAAAAAAAGAACTATAACATTAAAAAATGCTTAAACTTTAAAATAATCATTTTTTAAATATTTAATTTTAATTTTTTTGTTTAATATAATTACATTTAGTATTGAAAATAATTTTTTAAGGCATTATTATAATATTTTATTTTAATAAATTAATTCATTTGTCAGAATTGTCACAGCAATCGCAAGCAAAGTGTTGTGATTGCATTTTTTGTTACTTTTATTTTAATTAGCTTTCCGTTTTCAAATGACCCTAATAATATTTTACACCTGTATGTGATAAATATCTACACACCAGGGGGTCGATCCGATATAAAGCGTCGCCCGCAAAAGCCGGCGACGCCAATATTTACTCTGATTTGGTATCACATATACGGCGTAACCTAGAAGTTACGCGCGTATATTTCTGCCGTCGCCCGTAGTTTTTTGGGCCATAGGCAGGTATACCAAACCAGCGCAGTTTGGTATCCAATATGCAGCGTAAGGACTTACGTGGCGAAAATGGAGAAAACTTACTCCATTTTCACCTCGCCACAAAAAGCAGCCGTAAGAAGCCTTACGCTGACTATTGGAGCCCCGTAACTCCCTAAACTGGCTGCTAAAATAAACCTAACACCTAACGCATGCGCAATGTCTATCTCCCTGTCAACCGCGATCTTCTAAAATAAACCTAACACCTAACGCATGCGCAATGTCTATCTCCCTGTCAACCGCGATCCACCCCCCCCCCCGAAATCCCTAATAAAGATATTACCCCCTAAACCGCCGCTCCCGGACCCCGCCGCCATCTACATAAACTAACCCCCTACTGTGAGCCCCTAAAACCGCCGCCATCTACCTTATCTATCCCCTAATTAGAACCCCTTACACCGCTGTCATCTACCTTATCTATCCCCTAATCTGACCCCTTACACCGCCGCCACCTATATAAAAATTATTAACCCCTAATTTAATCTACCTACCCCGCCGCCAGCTATGTTATCTATATTAACCCTAAGTATATTATAGTTAATATAGTTACTACATTATATATATTAACTATATTAACCCTAATTATATTAGGGTTAATATAGTTAATATAGTTACTATAGTATTTATATTAACTATATTAACTCTATCTAACCCTAACTAAATTTATATTAAATTAATCTAATTCATTTATAAACTAAAATATACCTATTTAAATCTAAATACTTACCTATAAAATAAACCATAAGATAGCTACAATATAATTAATAATTACATTGTAGCTATGTTAGGGTTAATATTTATTTTACAGGTAAATAGTTAATTATTTTAACTAGGTATAATAGATATTAAATAGTTATTAACTATTTAATATCTACCTAGTTAAAATAATTACCCAATTACCTGTAAAATAAATCCTAACCTAAGTTACAAATACACCTACACTATCAATAAATTTAATAAACTACAAACATCTATCTAAAAATACAATTAAATTAACTAAACTAAATTACAAAAAAAAACAAACACTAAATTACAAAAAATAAAAAAAAGATTACAAGATTTTTAAGCTAATTACACCTATTCTAAGCCCCCTAATAAAATAATAAACCCCCAAAATAAAAAAAATTCCCTGCCCTATTCTAAATTAAACAAATTTCAAAGCTCTTTACCTTACCAGCCCTTAAAAGGGCCTTTTGTGGGGCATGCCCCAAAGAATTCAGCTCTTTTGCATTCAACAAATACAATCCCCCCCCCCATTACAACCCACCACCCACATACCCCTATTCTAAACCCACCCAAACCCCCCTTAAAAAAGCCTAACACTACCCCCCTGAAGATCTCCCTACCTTGTCTTCACCACACCGGGCCGAACTCCTGATCCGATCCGGGCGATGTCTTCCTCCAAGCGGCAAAGAAGAATTCTTCCTCCGGCGATGTCATCCTCCAAGCGGCAAAGAAGAATTCTTCCTCCGGCGACGTCTTCCTCCAAGCGGCAGCAAAGTCTTCATTCTTCCGGCGGCATCTTCAATCTTCTTTCTTCGCTCCGCCGCCGCGGAGCATCCATCCCGGCCGACTGCTGAACTTGGAATGAGGTACCTTTAAATGACGTCATCCAAGATGGCGTCCGCCGAATTCCGATTGGCTGATAGGATTCTATCAGCCAATCGGAATTAAGTTAAAAAAATCTGATTGGCTGATTGAATCAGCCAATCAGATTCAAGTTCAATCCGATTGGCTGATCCAATCAGCCAATCAGATTGAGCTCGCATTCTATTGGCTGTTCCGATCAGCCAATAGAATGCAAGCTCAATCTGATTGGCTGATTGGATCAGCCAATCGGATTGAACTTGAATCTGATTGGCTGATTCAATCAGCCAATCAGATTTTTTTAACTTAATTCCGATTGGCTGATAGAATCCTATCAGCCAATCGGAATTCGGCGGACGCCATCTTGGATGACGTCATTTAAAGGTACCTCATTCCAAGTTCAGCAGTCGGCCGGGATGGATGCTCCGCGGCGGCGGAGCGAAGAAAGAAGATTGAAGATGCCGCCGGAAGAATGAAGACTTTGCTGCCGCTTGGAGGAAGACGTCGCCGGAGGAAGAATTCTTCTTTGCCGCTTGGAGGATGACATCGCCGGAGGAAGAATTCTTCTTTGCCGCTTGGAGGAAGACATCGCCCGGATCGGATCAGGAGTTCGGCCCGGTGTGGTGAAGACAAGGTAGGGAGATCTTCAGGGGGGTAGTGTTAGGGCTAGTAAGGTAAAGAGCTTTGAAATTTGTTTAATTTAGAATAGGGCAGGGAATTTTTTTTATTTTGGGGGTTTATTATTTTATTAGGGGGCTTAGAATAGGTGTAATTAGCTTAAAAATCTTGTAATCTTTTTTTTATTTTTTGTAATTTAGTGTTTGTTTTTTTTTGTAATTTAGTTTAGTTAATTTAATTGTATTTTTAGATAGATGTTTGTAGTTTATTAAATTTATTGATAGTGTAGGTGTATTTGTAACTTAGATTAGGATTTATTTTACAGGTAATTGGGTAATTATTTTAACTAGGTAGATATTAAATAGTTAATAACTATTTAATATCTATTATACCTAGTTAAAATAATTAACTATTTACCTGTAAATAAATATTAACCCTAACATAGCTACAATGTAATTATTAATTATATTGTAGCTATCTTATGGTTTATTTTATAGGTAAGTATTTAGATTTAAATATGAATATTTTAGTTTATAAATGAATTAGATTAATTTAATATAAATTTAGTTAGGGTTAGATAGAGTTAATATAGTTAATATAAATACTATAGTAACTATATTAACCCTAATATAATTAGGGTTAATATAGATAATATATATAATGTAATAACTATATTAACTATAATATACTTAGGGTTAATATAGATAATATAGCTGGCGGCGGGGTAGGTAGATTAAATTAGGGGTTAATCATTTTAATAGAGATGGCGGCGGTGTAAGGGGCTTACATTAGGGGTTAATAATTTTAATATAGATGGCGGCGGTGTTAGGGGCTCACTTTAGGGGGTTATAGATATAATATAGCTGGCGGCGGGGTACGGGAGCGGCGGTTTAGGGGTTAATAGCTTTTTTATTGTTAGGCTAGTGAGGTGGGATAGCGGATAGAGGGTTAGACAGTGCGGGCTATGTTAGGGAGGCGTGTTAGACAGTGCGGGCTATGTTAGGGAGGCGTGTTAGACAGTGCGGGCTATGTTAGGGAGGCGTGTTAGACAGTGCGGGCTATGTTAGGGAGGCGTGTTAGACAGTGCGGGTGTTTTAGACTTTAGTCAGGTTTTATAGGCGCCGGCAGTTTCTAACGTGCCGCAAGTCACTGGCGACGCCAGAAATTTGTACTTGCGCAGATTTCTGGACATCGCTGGTTTATCCGACTTACGGCACGTTAGCATCTGACGGCGACTTATATGGGATGGCTCGAGTTGCGAGCTGAAACTGCGGGCGACGCCGGTTCCCTCGCTTGCGCCGCAAACTTCGATCGATATCGGATCGCGCCCCTGAGGCTTTCTGTAATTAGATTTTAAGCCCAAAGTCTGTCCCTGAAGTTTGAAATCCCTGACTTTTGACAAGGTGTTCTCAAGTCTCTGCGAGTAGATGCTTTGTAGTTAGCTAAGTGATGTCACCTTGTAAGTCAGACTTTAGTTGAGTTAGCATAGATCAGTTCACAGTCAGTGCATACTGGCACTGGTATGAATACACCACAAAGGGAAGATGCACATTGTAGATTTTAAGTGAGGTGAACCAAAACAGTATATCAATTAAAGGGACAGTCAACACCAGAATTTGTGTTGTTTAAAAAAGATAGATAATCCCTTTATTACCCATTCCCCAGTTTTGCATAAACAACACAGTTATAATAATACATTCTTTACCTCTGTGATTACCTTGTATCTAAGCCTCTGAAAACTGCCCCTTTCAGTTATTTTGACATACTTGCATTATAGCCAATCAGTGCTCACTCCAGGGTAACTCCACGTGCATGAGCTTAATGTTATCTATATGAAACACATGAACTAACGCCCTCTAGTGGTGAACAACTGTCAAAATGCTTTCAGATTAGAGGCGGCCTTCAAGGTCTAAGAAATTAGCATATGAACCTTCTAGGTTTAGCTTTCAACTAAGAATACCAAAAGAACAAAGCAAAATTGGTGATTAAAGTAAATTGGAAAGTTGTTTAAAATTACATGCCCTATCTGAATCATGAAAACTTTATTTTGGACTTGACTGCCCCTTTAAGCAATATATGTTTAAATTCACAACTGAATAGCTAGTACTAATAAATAAAAAATTCTAAACTTTAATAGACATTTTTGTTTTTCTATAAGTTGTTTACAGTTGGAATGTGATGTAATTAATTTTATTTGCTTGTGAAAGGAACTATAACAATATTTAAATGGTACACAAATGTATGTTAAGTTTCCTTTTCACATATATAGTTTAATTGCAATAAAATCTTTCTTTTTTATATATGCAATGCAGAACACTGAACATTCAGACCCACAAATGTTCTACCATAATGGTCTTTATGAAATATTTAGCTATAGAGGTGTCACCAATTTATTTGCACATATTGACAGAAAAATGGTTCCCCACCACAGAGAAATTATAGGGACACTTTTTTGTGTGTTACAAACTGGGAGAGGTAGGAGAGGGAAAACGAAGGTCATTTAAAAAAAACTAAAATTGTACAACAGCTTTGGAGAACCCTTTACAATTTCACATTGTTGGATTTAAACTTTTTTTAGTGCAAGATTAACTTTAAATTTACATAACCATTTCTATTTACATAATCATTTTTATTTTTCGTTTTAAAGGTTTTGGTATTTGAATTTAAAAATACCTTTTATTAGTATTATCTGTAAAACAGTATTAATTTTAAAGGGATAGAAAACTCCAAAATTTTCTTTCATTGGATAAAACATACAATTTTAAACAACTTAACAATTTTCTTATTATCTTTGTTGAAGGAACAGCATTGCAATACTAGCAGCTAGCCAATCACAAGAGACAAATGTGTGTAGGCACCAATCAGCAACTAGCTCCCACTAGTGTAGGATATATATGTACTTATTATTTTTCAACAATAGATACCAAGAGAAAAAAGCATATTTGAAAATAGAAGTGATTTTAAAAGTGTCTTAAAATTACATGCTGTATCTGAATCATGCACGTTTCATTCTGACTTTCCTATCCCTTTAAGGATGAGCTAAATACTTGTTTTATTTGCATAAGTGCACAAAACTAATTGTTGCATATTTAAAATAATTTGATATGCATGTTTACTTCATTCATGCAATTTTTAACAACTTTCCATTTTCCTTATTAGCTAATTTGCTTAATTCTATTGGTATTCATTGTTGAAAAGCATATCTAGGTAAAGTCATGATCAGCAATGCACTGCTTGGAGCTAGCTGCTGGTTGGTGTCTGCACAAATATGACTGGGTCATCTGATTGGTTCAGTTAGCTTCTAGTAGCGCATTGCTGGTTTTTCTGGATTTTTACGTCCCTTTAAACAGCAATGTTATAATTTTTATCTTAAGGCTGAGCAAGTTTAAAGGGACAGTCTAGTCCAAAATAAACTTTCATGATTCAGATAGAGAATGTAATTTTAAACAACTTTCCAATTTACTTTTATCACCAATTTTGCTTTGTTCTTTTGGTATTCTTAGTTGAAAGCTAAACCTAGGAGGTTCATATGCTAATTTCTAAGCCCTTGGAGGCCGCCTCGTCGTCTCAGGGCATTTTGACAGTTTTTCACCACTAGAGGGTGTTGGTTCATGTGTGTCGAATAGATAACACAGTGCTCACGCACGTGGAGTTCAGGTGAGCCAGCTCTGATTGGCTAAAATGGATGTCTGTCAAAAGACCTGAAATAAGGGGGCAGTTTGCAGAGGCTTAGATACAAGGTAATTACAGAGGTAAAAAGTGTATTTATATAACAGTGTTGGTTGTGCAAAACTAGGGAATGGTTAATAAACGGATTATCTATCTTTTTAAATAATTAAAATTCTGGTGTAGACTGTCTCTTTAAGGTAAAATTTGAATGCCTTAATTTAGTGATACCTGAATTAATAATAATAAAAAAATATTTTCCTGTTTCACTCCTTGAATTTGTGTGAAATTTATATACGATTTGTGTAAAACTGTTTTCCTAATTATGTAAAAAATAAAATGAATTTGAAAAGCATTTTAATGTTAATCAAATGCCTCAGTCTCTTTGCCTGATCTGAATTATTATATACAAGTTTAATAAAAAAATACATGACAAAAAAAGGAGAGAAAAACGTACAGTATTTAGGTGTATAACTGGTTTAACAAAACTCTAAATACAAATAATATCTGTTTAAAATATGAAGTTGATATAACATATTTAATAACATTTTTAGGATTTAATGAAAAATACTAATATAATCAATAAAAAAAAAAGTAAAATATACATAGAGAAATAAAATACAGGGCAACTCAAGAAGAAATAAAGCACATTAATCAAAATAGATTACATACCATTAATCCAAGGGGAGTAAAAAGAATATTTACTTGCTTATGTTGCATTCATCAATTTTCAAGGAATATATATATAGATATATAGTTAATTTAAACATCTGGGACATTATCCCATAAGAATTAAAGTGATCACATACATTTAGTGCAAGCAGCCACTAATTAACTAATTAACTAGAACTATTTATATATTTTATAGACATACATTTATAGCTACATATTTATTTATGAGTTAGATAAATAAATGTATGTAATTTAATACATCAGATCAGTATTTTTCTATTTACTGAGTTGTAAACTAGACAATAAAAACGCCTAGAAAAAATATTTAACAACATTTAAAAAATTCTATAATATTGTCTTTTTAATAGTTTCAAAGTTTACACGTTTGCTATATGGAAATTTACAAAAAAAAACATTATATGAATAATATAGAGAAATACTGTAACATTGCTTATTTGTTTTAGATAAATTACACATATATTATAACATGCTTGGTTACAATTTTGCTTTAAGACTTAAAGGGATACTAAACCCAACTTTTTTTTGTTCATGATTCAGATAGAGCATTCAAATTTAAGCAACTTTCTAATTTACTCCTATTAACGATTTTTCTTCCTTCTCTTTGTATCTTTATTTAAAAAGCAGAAATGTATGTTTAAGAGCCGGAACCTGGGTTGCACTTGCTTATTGGTGGCTAAATGTAATTAACCAATCAGCAAGTGCAACCCAGGTTCTGAACCAAAAATGGGCCGGCTCTTAAACATACATTTCTGCTTTTCAAATAAAGATACAAAGAGATGGAAGAAAAATTGATAATAGGATTAAATTAGAAAGTTGCTTACAATTGCATAATCTATCTGAATCATACCAGAGCATACCATTTTAAACAGTTTTCCTTTTTAATTCTATTATCAAATTTGCTTAATTTTCTTGGTATCCTTTGTTGAAGGAGTAACAATGCACGACTGGGAGCTAGCTGAACACATCAGGTGAGCCAATGACAAGAAGCATATATCTGTAGTCACCTGCCTCTCACTGGCGAGATACTTGATGACATCAGTTTAGTGAGTGGGTTAAGTCCGACAGGTTATGATGCAAGAAGATGGGGAGGTGAACGCTCAATAGGGCCTAGTCATATGTACTCAGAGGCTGGTTCCAGCATCAGGGTTCATCTCATATCACAGGTACTTTAAAGGGACAGTAAAGCCATGATTTAGACAGAGAATACAATTTTAAACAACTTTTCAATTTACTTCTATTATTTAATTTGCTTCCTTCTCTTGTTATCCTTTGCTGAAAGGTTTATCTAGGTAAACTCAAGAGCAGCAAAGAACCTAGGTTCTAGCTGCTGATTGGTAGCTGCATATATATATCATTGGCTCACCCATGTGTTCAGTTAGAAACCAGTAGTGCATTACTGCTCCTTCAACAAATGATACCAAGAGAATGAACCAAATTTGATAATAAAAGTAACCTGGAAAGTTGTTTATAATTGTATGTTCTACCTAAATCATGAAATACAAATTTGAATTTCATGTCCCTTTAAGGTTGTGGGAGAGTAGAAGGGAATCCATCACTAAGATTAGGTAACAAGATAGTTGGAATCCTTGGGGGGGGGGGGGGGTGAGAAAAAGGCCAGTGCAGCATTGTAAAGGTAACATTTAATGTTTTGGTTTAGACATTATTTAATCTCCTTATCCCAGACAGCTCAATCAGTGTGGGTTTGTCAGTGTGTGTGTGTGCAATTGTGCATGTGTGCATCAGTGTGAATGTGGGCATCAGTGTGCATGTGTGTGTTAGTTTGTGTATGTGTTTGTGTGTTTCAGTGTGTATATGTGTGTTGTGTGCCAGTTTGTGTATCTGTCAGTGTGAATGTGTGTATGTCAGTATGTGTGTCTATGTGTTTCAGTGTGTATGTGTGTGTTGTGTGTCAGTGTTTGTATGTGTTAGTGGGTATGTGTATATGTATGTGTATATGTCAGTGTGTGTGTAAATGTTTGTGTGTTTCAGTGTGGATGTGTGTGGATGTGTTAATGTGTACGTCAGTGTGTTTGTGTGTTTCAGGGTGTGTGTATGTGTCAGCTTGTGTATGTGTCTGTCAGTATGTGTATGTGTGTGTGTCAATTTGATTATGTATATGTCAGAGTGTATGTATGTGTTTGTGTTTTTCAGTGTGTATGTGTGTGTATGTGTGTATATGTGTTTGTGTTTCTGTGTTTCAGTGTGTATGTGTGCCAGTTTGTGTATGTGTGTGTATGTGTTTCAGTGTGTATGTGTGTGTATGTGTTTGTGTTTCTGTGTTTCAGTGTGTATGTGTGTCAGTTTGTCTATGTGTCAGTGTGTGTATATATATGCCAGTGTGTGTGTATGTATGTGTTTGTGTGTTTCAGTATGTATGTGTGTGTAATGTGTGTCAGTTTGTGTATGTGTCAGTGTGTGTATATATATATGCTAGTGTGTGTGTATGTGTTTGTGTGTTTCAGTGTGTATATGTCAGTGTGTGTGTATGTGTTTCAGTGTGTATGTGTGTATGAATGTGTGTGTGTGTTTCATTGTGTATGTGTGTGTAATGTGTGTCAGTTTGTGTATATGCCAGTGTGTGTGTATGTGTTTGTGTGTTTCAGTGTGTATGTGTGTACTTTGTGTGTCAGTTTGTGTATGTTTCAGTGTTTATATGTCAGTGTGTGTGTGTGTATGTGTTTCAGTGTGTATGTGTGTATGAATGTGTGTTTGTGTGTTTCAGTGTGTCAACTTGTGCATGTGTCTGTCCATATTTCAGTGTGTGTGTGCGTGTGTATGTGTTTGTTTGTTTTAATGTGTATGTGTGTCTTAGGATGAGTTTATGTCAGCGTCTATCTATCTATCTATCTATCTATCTATCTATCTATCTATCATCTATCTATATCTGTCTATGTATCTATTATCATCCTATATTATAAAAGGTCAAGTATGTTTGTCCGAAGTTGTCATGCACAGTAGAGACTGCACGAGGACAAACATACCTAGTCTTTACCCGCAGCGCAAGACAGGCAGCTCCAGCACTTTTAGCTGTTATGTTACAGCCGAGAACTGGAGCTCTTAAAGCTTCAGGAATCTGCCGCATATGGAACCGGAGCACGACTTGTGCTCCGCCTCCATATTAGGGCAGATGCCTGATCGTTACAGATGGTGACACTGTTTTTATTACCGTCTGTAATGATCTTCTGCTGGTGCCGGCGGGAGGTGTGGGCGGGAGGTGTGGGCGGGAGGTGGGTGGTGGCTCAGCAGCGGAGGGGGAAGGGAGTGGGAGGGACCTACACTACAGAAAAGATGTTGCTACAGAAAAAAAGGGACAGGGAGGGATAGGGCATCTACACTACAGAAAAGGGGTTGCTACAGAAAAAAAGGACAGGGAGGGATAGGGCAGCTACACTACAGAAAAGGGGTTGCTACAGAAAAAAAGGGACAGGGAGGGATATGGCAGCTACACTACAGAAAAGGGGTTGCTACAGAAAAAAGTAAAGGGAGGGATGGGGCAGCTACACTACAGAAAAGGGGTTGCTACAGAACAAAAAGGGACGGGGAGGGATGGGGCAGCTACCCTACAGAAAAGTGAGTTGGGGGTATGTGGGGGGGTATTAAATAGCGATCGCAGGAGGGGGCAAGGTGGTGGGACCACTGCAATATAGAAAAAAATTCAAATAAAAAAATTAAATTAAAAAAAGGGGTTTATAGGTACTGGCAAACAGCGGCCAGTACCTAAGATGGCGGCAATAGTTAGAGGGGGGAGGGTTAGAGAGCTGTTTGAGGGGGGATCAGGGAGGTTGAAGGGTTAGGGGGATCCTAAACTGCAGAAAAATTAAGATAGAGGGTAGGGATGGAGGGATAGGGATTAGGGATAGAGGGATATGGATAAAGGAATAAAGATAGAGGGAGAGGGATAGAGGGATGGGGTAGGAGGGATAGGGATAGAGGGATAAGGATGGAGGGATAAAAATGGATAGAGGGATAGGGATAGGTGGATAAAGGGATAGGTATATTTCTTTCCTTAAACATTTTGGTCCGTGTAGACTGGCTTTAACACTAGTCTATCTATAATTGGGTGGGTGTGTTAGCGTTTGTGTTTCTGTATAAATGTGTTTCATGCAATTCCAAAAATAGGCTCATTAAAATCTTCAGCTCCAGACCCACAAATCCCTTAATGTGGCACTGGCTTTAGTGTACAGTAATTTTAAACCCTGATCTGGTTAATTGCATCATAAACTTCGGTCAGAATTAGAAGAGGACTAGGGCATGTAAAATACAGATTAAAAGTTCATTATATTTTAATTTTTTTCCAACATTTTGAAACATTAGGTGTTTAAAAAAATATGAACAGGACATTATCAGTTTAATTATGCAGTTTAATGCAGTGGAGTTGTACTAAATTTGAGAGGAGGTACACCCCAACCTTCCCACTGATTCCCATTATTGGTGAGAGGAAGGCCACATTGAGGACACTGGAAAAGACAATCTGGGGACTAAAATCTACAGCAATGTCTTGAAGGGTGACAGGTAGTGATGTCGCGAACCTAAAAATTTCGGTTAGCGAACGGCGGACTCGAACTTTCGCAACTGTTCGCGAACTGGCGAACCGGGCGAACCGCCATTGACTTCAATAGGCAGGCAAACTTTAAAACCAACAGGGACTCTTTCTGGCCACAATAGTGATGGAAGAGTTGTTTCAAGGGGACTAACACCTGGACTGTGGCATGCTGGAGGGGGATCCATGGCAAAACTCCCATGGAAAATTACATAGTTGATGCAGAGTCTGCTTTTAAGCCATAAAGGGCATAAATCACCTAACATTCCTAGATTGTTTGGAATAACGTGCTTTAAAACATCAGGTATGATGTTGTATCGATCAGGTAGTGTAAGGGTTACGCCCGCTTCACAGTGACAGACCAAACTCCCCGTGTAACTCACCGCAAACAACCGCAAACAGTCCATTTGCACAACCACGAGATAGATAGATTTGATAGATAGATACATAGATTACATAGATCAATAGATGCAATAAACATTTGATAGATACGATTGATAGTTATATAGATTTGATAGATAAATAGATAGATTTGATAGATATATAATTTCCCAGACAGAGAATTACAAGACGTGCGGTCTGGGACCCATGGTAAGGTTCAGTTTAATACCTGTTCAGTTTAATACCTGTTACTCCCCCTATCGGGGGAGGTGTATATGGCATGGATTTTAGGAACCGGGAGATGGAAAAAGATGCTTGGTCGTTCCTCCTACTTCAAATTTGGGGCACTGCGCGTGCAATCGTGGCTGGACTATTAGCCGACGGCCATTTGTCCAACGGAAATTTGTCCGACGGACATTTGGCCGAAACACAAGTGGCTGTCACAAAACAGTCCGGCCACGAGATAGATAGATTTGATAGATAGATACATAGATTAAATAGATCAATAGATGCAATATACATTTGATAGATACGATTGATAGTTAGATAGATTTGATAGATAAATAGATAGATTTGATAGACATATAATTTCCCAGACAGAGAATTACAAGACGTGTGGTCTGTGACCCATGGTAAGGTTCCCAGAGGCAGTTGTGGCACCAGGGGATGTGTATATGGCATGGATTTTAGGAACCGGGAGATGGAAAAAGATGCTTGGTCGGTCCTCCTACTTCAAATTTGGGGCACCGCGCGTGCAATCTACTGTGGCACCAGATATGAGTGGTGTGTTAAGTAGTACTATTCTGATCAGTTTAATACCTGTTACTCCCCCTATCGGGGGAGGTGTATATGGCATGGATTTTAGGAACCGGGAGATGGAAAAAGATGCTTGGTCGGTCCTCCTACTTCAAATTTGGGGCACTGTGCATGCAATCTACTGTGGCACCAGATATGAGTGGTGTGTTAAGTAGTACTATTCTGATCAGTTTAATACCTGTTACTCCCCCTATCGGGGGAGGTGTATATGGCATGGATTTTAGGAACCGGGAGATGGAAAAAGATGCTTGGTCGGTCCTCCTACTTCAAATTTGGGGCACTGCGCGTGCAATCGTGGCCGGACTTTTAGCCGAAGGCCATTTGGCCGACGGACATTTGTCTGATGGACATTTGGCCAAAACACCAGTGGCTGTCACAAAACAGTCCGGCCACGAGATAGATAGATTTGATATATAGATACATAGATTACATAGATCAATAGATGCAATATACATTTGATAGATACGATTGATAGTTAGATAGATTTGATAGATAAATAGATAGATTTGATAAATATATAATTTCCCAGACAGAGAATTACAAGACGTGCGGCCTGGGACCCATGGTAAGGTTCCCAGAGGCAGTTGCGGTGCCAGGGGACGTGTATATGGCATGGATTTTAGGAACCGGGAGATGAAAAAAGATGCTTGGTCGGTCCTCCTACTTCAAATTTGGGGCACTGCGCGTGCAATCGTGGTCGGACTTTTAGTTTTTTTTTACAAAATTTACACTACTGTTACAACAGATATGAGTGGTGGCACTAGTTGACAAGTGGGCATGGCACACACGCTGGCAGGCAGGCAACTGCTATTAGATTACACTAGCAGACTGATGTTTCACAGTAAAAAAGTTTTTTTTTTTAAATTTACACTACTGTTACAACAGATATGAGTGGTGGCACTAGTTGGCAAGTGGGCCTGGCACACACGCTGGCAGGCAGGCAACTGCAATTAGATTACACTAGCAGACTGATGTTTCACAGTCAAAAAAGTTTTATTTTTAAAAATTTACACTACTGTTAAAACAGATATGAGTGGTGGCACTATTTGGCAAGTGGGCCTGGCACACACGCTGGCAGGCAGGCAACTGCTATTAGATTACACTAGCAGACTGATGTTTCACAGTCAAAAAAGTTTTTTTTTGCAAAATTTACACTACTGTTACAGCAGATATGAGTGGTGGCACTAGTTGGCAAGTGGGCCTGGCACACACGCTGGCAGGCAGGCAACTGCTATTAGATTACACTAGCAGACTGATGTTTCACAGTCAAAAAAGTTTTTTTTACAACATTTACACTACTGTTAAAACAGAAATGAGTGGTGGCACTAGTTGGCAAGTGGGCCTGGCACACACGATGGCAGGCAGGCAACTGCAATTAGATTACACTAGCAGACTGATGTTTCACAGTCAAAAAAGTTTTTTAAAATTTTTTTACAATACTGTTACAACAGATTTGAGTGGTGGCACTAGTTGGCAAGTGGGCCTGGCACACACGCTGGCAGGCAGGCAACTGCAATTAGATTACACTAGCAGACTGATGTTTCACAGTCAAAAAAGTTTTTTTTTTAAAAAATGTACACTACTGTTACAACAAATATGAGTGGTGGCACTAGTTGGCAAGTGGGCCTGGCACACACGCTGGCAGGCAGGCAACTGCTATTAGATTACACTAGCAGACTGATGTTTCACAGTCAAAAAAGTTTTTTTTTTAAATTTACACTACTGTTACAACAGATATGAGTGGTGGCACTAGTTGGCAAGTGGGCCTGGCACACACGCTGGCAGGCAGGCAACTGCTATTAGATTACACTAGCAGACTGATGTTTCACAGTCAAAAAAGTTTTTTTTACAACATTTACACTACTGTTACAACAGATATGAGTGGTGGCACTAGTTGGCAAGTGGGCCTGGCACACACGATGGCAGGCAGGCAACTGCAATTAGATTACACTAGCAGACTGATGTTTCACAGTCAAAAAAGTTTTTTTTTTTTAAATTTACAATACTCTTACAACAGATATGAGTGGTGGCACTAGTTGGCAAGTGGGCCTGGCACACACGCTGGCAGGCAGGCAACTGCAATTAGATTACACTAGCAGACTGATGTTTCACAGTCAAAAAAGTTTTTTTTTTTAAATTACACTACTGTTACAACAAATATGAGTGGTGGCACTAGTTGGCAAGTGGGCCTGGCACACACGCTGGCAGGCAGGCAACTGCTATTAGATTACACTAGCAGACTGATGTTTCACAGTCAAAAACATTTTTTTTTTAAAATTTACACTACTGTTAAAACAGATATGAGTGGTGGCACTATTTGGCAAGTGGGCCTGGCACACACGCTGGCAGGCAGGCAACTGCTATTAGATTACACTAGCAGACTGATGTTTCACAGTCAAAAAAGTTTTTTTTTGCAAAATTTACACTACTGTTACAGCAGATATGAGTGGTGGCACTAGTTGGCAAGTGGGCCTGGCACACACGCTGGCAGGCAGGCAACTGCTATTAGATTACACTAGCAGACTGATGTTTCACAGTCAAAAAAGTTTTTTTTTTGCAAAATTTACACTACTGTTACAGCAGATATGAGTGGTGGCACTAGTTGGCAAGTGGGCCTGGCACACACGCTGGCAGGCAGGCAACTGCTATTAGATTACACTAGCAGACTGATGTTTCACAGTCAAAAAAGTTTTTTTTTGCAAAATTTACACTACTGTTACAGCAGATATGAATGGTGGCACTAGTTGGCAAGTGGGCCTGGCACACACGATGGCAGGCAGGCAACTGCAATTAGATTACACTAGCAGACTGATGTTTCACAGTCAAAAAAGTTTTTTAAAAAATTTTTACAATACTGTTACAACAGATTTGAGTGGTGGCACTAGTTGGCAAGTGGGCCTGGCACACACGCTGGCAGGCAGGCAACTGCAATTAGATTACACTAGCAGACTGATGTTTCACAGTCAAAAAAGTTTTTTTTTTAAAAAATGTACACTACTGTTACAACAAATATGAGTGGTGGCACTAGTTGGCAAGTGGGCCTGGCACACACGCTGGCAGGCAGGCAACTGCTATTAGATTACACTAGCAGACTGATGTTTCACAGTCAAAAAAGTTTTTTTTTAAAATTTACACTACTGTTACAACAGATATGAGTGGTGGCACTAGTTGGCAAGTGGGCCTGGCACACACGCTGGCAGGCAGGCAACTGCAATTAGATTACACTAGCAGACTGATGTTTCACAGTCAAAAAAGTTTTTTTTTTTAAATTACACTACTGTTACAACAAATATGAGTGGTGGCACTAGTTGGCAAGTGGGCCTGGCACACACGCTGGCAGGCAGGCAACTGCTATTAGATTACACTAGCAGACTGATGTTTCACAGTCAAAAACATTTTTTTTTTTAAATTTACACTACTGTTACAACAGATATGAGTGGTGGCACTAGTTGGCAAGTGGGCCTGGCACACACGCTGGCAGGCAGGCAACTGCTATTAGATTACACTAGCAGACTGATGTTTCACAGTCAAAAAAGTTTTTTTTTTAAATTTACACTACTGTTACAACAGATATGAGTGGTGGCACTAGTTGGCAAGTGGGCCTGGCACACACGCTGGCAGGCAGGCAACTGCTATTAGATTACACTAGCAGACTGATGTTTCACAGTCAAAAAAGTTTTTTTTACAACATTTACACTACTGTTACAACAGATATGAGTGGTGGCACTAGTTGGCAAGTGGGCCTGGCACACACGATGGCAGGCAGGCAACTGCAATTAGATTACACTAGCAGACTGATGTTTCACAGTCAAAAAAGTTTTTTTTTGCAAAATTTACACTACTGTTACAACAAATATGAGTGGTGGCACTAGTTGGCAAGTGGGCCTGGCACACACGCTGGCAGGCAGGCAACTGCTATTAGATTACACTAGCAGACTGATGTTTCACAGTCAAAAACATTTTTTTTTTTAAATTTACACTACTGTTACAACAGATATGAGTGGTGGCACTAGTTGGCAAGTGGGCCTGGCACACACGCTGGCAGCCAGGCAACTGCTATTAGATTACACTAGCAGACTGATGTTTCACAGTCAAAAAAGTTTTTTTTTAAAAAAATTTACACTACTGTTACAACAGATATGAGTGGTGGCACTAGTTGGCAAGTGGGCCTGGCACACACGATGGCAGGCAGGCAACTGCAATTAGATTACACTAGCAGACTGATGTTTCACAGTCAAAAAAGTTTTTTTTTTTAAAATTTACAATACTCTTACAACAGATATGAGTGGTGGCACTAGTTGGCAAGTGGGCCTGGCACACACGCTGGCAGGCAGGCAACTGCAATTAGATTACACTAGCAGACTGATGTTTCACAGTCAAAAAAGTTTTTTTTTTTAAATTACACTACTGTTACAACAAATATGAGTGGTGGCACTAGTTGGCAAGTGGGCCTGGCACACACGCTGGCAGGCAGGCAACTGCTATTAGATTACACTAGCAGACTGATGTTTCACAGTCAAAAACATTTTTTTTTTAAATTTACACTACTGTTACAACAGATATGAGTGGTGGCACTAGTTGGCAAGTGGGCCTGGCACACACGCTGGCAGCCAGGCAACTGCAATTAGATTACACTAGCAGACTGATGTTTCACAGTCAAAAAAGTTTTTTTTTTTAAAAATTTACACTACTGTTACAACAGATATGAGTGGTGGCACTAGTTGGCAAGTGGGCCTGGCACACACGCTGGCAGGCAGGCAACTGCAATTAGATTACACTAGCAGACTGATGTTTCACAGTCAAAAAAGTTTTTTAAATTTTTTTTTACACTACTGTTACAACAGATATGAGTGGTGGCACTAGTTGGCAAGTGGGCCTGGCACACACGCTGGCAGGCAGGCAACTGCTATTAGATTACACTAGCAGACTGATGTTTCACAGTTAAAAAGTTTTTTTTTTTAAATTTTTACTACTGTTACAACAGATATGAGTGGTGGCACTAGTTGGCAGGTGGGCCTGGCACACACGCTGGCAGGCAGGCAACTGCAATTAGATTACACTAGCAGACTGATGTTTTACAGTCAAAAAAGTTTTTTTTTTTAAAATTTACACTACTGTTACAACAGATATGAGTGGTGGCACTAGTTGGCAAATGGGCCTGGCACACACGCTGGCAGGCAGGCAACTGCAATTAGATTACACTAGCAGACTGATGTGTCACAGTCAAAAAAGTTTTTTTTTTTTTAAATTACACTACTGTTACAACAGATATGAGTGGTGGCACTTAGCAAGTGGGCCTGCACACACACTGGCAGGCAGGCAACTGCAATTAGATTACACTAGCAGACTGATGTTTCACAGTCAAAAAAGTTTTGTTTTTTTTAAATTTACAATACTGTTACAGCAGATATGAGTGGTGGCACTAGTTGGCAAGTGGGCCTGGCACACACACTGGCAGGCAGGCAACTGCTATTAGATTACACTAGCAGACTGATGTTTCACAGTCAAAAAAGTTTTTTTTTACAAAATTTACACTACTGTTACAACAGATATGAGTGGTGCCACTGCAGGCAGGCAACTGCAATTAGATTACACTAGCAGACTGATGTTTTACAGTCAAAATTACACAGGCAAAAAAAAAAAAAGATGTTCTAGCCCTAAAAAGGGCTTTTTGGGATGCTGTCCTTACAGCAGAGATCAGATGAGTCCTTAAGGACTGTAGTGGACACTGAATACACTAGCCTAGCTATCAATTTCCCTATAAAATCAGCAGCAGCTACACTATCCCTCCTCTCACTAAGAATGCAGGATCAGAATGAATCTAAAATGGCTGCTGCCCAGGAGCTGGGAGGGTCTGGGAGGGAGTGTCTGCTGCTGATTGGCTGAAATGTGTCTGCAGACTGTGAGATACAGGGTCAAAGTTTACTCAATGAAGACGAATAGGGGGCGGATTGAACATCGCATATGTTCGCCCGCCGCGGCAAATGCAAACAAGCTATGTTCGCCGGGAACTATTCGCCGGCGAACTATTCGCGACATCACTAGTGACAGGGAGCTACTGCATTGGAGGGGCCACATAGCCAGCACCAATATAGAATCCTCTTATGGAAAATGGGTCCTGTAAGACCCTGAGTCTTGGTAGAGCAGGAAAAGTGCAATACCCAGCATTGTGTCCTGGAGCACAGTAAGAGCCATGCTGTTATGGCTTGTAGGGCTGGTGGGCATGCTAAGTTTAGGAAGGCTAAGGTTACTTCTTTGAGGATCTGGGACCGTTCAAAGGGAGCTTCAGAATAGCATGTCTGACATTCTGGGGTGCTCTTACTGTTTCCTAGATGTGGAGTCATAAATTAAGTGCTTTAAAATAGCTCTATTTGTATATTCCCTATGGAAAATGACTCTGACAGTGTCTCTGGTTCCAAGTCTGAATGGGAGATATTAAAAGGTTATCTCTCACTCCCATTTTGTGCTGGGTTATTTTATATGAAGACTGAAACATTCCTGTGTCTAGTCTGCCCTCCTAATTTTGACCTTGGCAAAGTTTCTGGCTTACATTACATGTCCTGCTACCTGTGGACTGATTTACTAGCTAAAGACCCTTGGAACTGTTTTTCTTGAATAAAGAGTTTGCTTCCTCCTATTGCTGTGATGCATGTTTTTTGACAGATGCTCCTGGTGCTGACCCATGGCTTACCTACAAAGTATTCTCCAGTTTCATCTACATGTTCCTGCAGACCATATTCTAACTTACTCGGTCCAGTCATCAAACCAGGTAATTTTCTTATGACCTTATATAATATCCAAGCTAAAATAAATCCAGCTGAGATAGTCAATGTCATAAACAAAAAGAAGTCTGTACTCACTAGTTCCTACTGTTTTTTACAATCAACATTGTGCATGTTAGAGGAGGAAAAGGATAGATTAACCCTTTATGGTGATATCAACATTCCTTTCATATAGTGTTATCCCTTTTTTTGTCAGATTGTGACCAGTGATGTCATATTTGTGAGAAATGTTTTTTGTGTTAAAGGGATACTAAATCCAAATTTTTTATTTCACGATTTAGATAGAACATGCAATTTTAAGCAACTTTCTAATTTACTCCTATTATCAATTTTTCTTCATTCTCATGCTATTTTTATTTGAACAAGCAAGAATGTAAGCTTAAGAGCTGGCCCATTTTTATTTCAGCACCTAGGTAACTCTTGCTGATTGGTTACTAAATGTAGCAAACCAATCAGCAAGCTCTACCAAGGTGCTGAACCGAAAATGGGCTGGCTCTTAACCTTCCATTCCTGCTTTTTCAAATAGAGATAGCAAGAGAACGAAGAAAAATAGATAATAGGAATAAATTAGAAAGTTGCTTAAAACTGCATGCTCTATCTGAATAATGAAAGGAAAAAAATGGGTTTTGTATCCCTTTAAGCAGTTAATGGGTAAATTGTGAGTACTTACGTTCCGTATCCTGCACATCTCGTTCAAGCTTGTTGGGCACACTGTTACTTCTACTGCGGCATCTTCAGCCGCTCTCCATAACCTCAACGGCTCTGTGCTGCTGGGGGTGTCCACGTGATTAAAATGACTAATGCTGTAAAGGTAAATTATTAAAAAAAATTGCATAAAAATGTTATAAGGGCCCAAAGATATGAGGTCTCAGGTGTTAAAAAAAAGGCAGGCAAAGGGCTTTAACATAGAGATACATACATATACATGTCTAAAGATGTATATGTATGTATATATATATATATATATATATATATATATATATATATATATATGTTTATGTGTGTGTACATATGTATTTATATGTTTAAATGTATTTACAGACATATATACACATATAAACAAATAAATACATATGTATATATTTATTCTCATATATATAAGCGCATTAGAGCCCTTTGCAGTTAAGTAGAAGAAACATGAAAAAAACATATTCATGCAATATTCATATTTAATAAAGTGTTATATTGTAAATATTTCACATTCCAATGTCATGCACCTAGAAAATTCCCTTCTGTGAAAGGCATATTCTTGGCTAAAGGAGGCGGCACCCTTGGTGGGTATCAGCTCATAGGGCAGGTTACTGAGTGCTGTCCAATACTAGTTGAGCACCTTTTTCCAGTACTGGCCCACGCTATTAACTAATTAACACCTAAATTACAAGTTGTGTGGTACGGCTATACCGCTGAAAAATTGACCTTTGCGTGCGGAATATGCAGGTCTTCCGTATTACAAGTCGCTGCGGTACAGCTATAACGCAAGTGTTTTAGCCTTTACACAACTCTCCATTCCTCATTTAAAAAATGGCTTTCGAGTGTGAGATTTTCATAGCGCCTGTATTACAGGTTGTGCGGTCCGGCTAAAATGCTTGCATTATAGACTATACCGCTACGATCCATTCCGTTATGTTTTGCAAAATCCATAACTACAGGTCTCAACCTGTAGTTATGGATTTTGCAAAACAAAAATGTTTCACAAAACTCAGAACTAAAATGTTAAAAAAAACACTAACACCTATAAACTACCTATAAATTAACCCCTAAACCACCATCCCCCGCATCGCAAATACTATAATAAACTTATTAACCTCTAAACCGCCGCCCCCCGCACATCACTACTTCTATAATAAACCTATTAACCCCTAAACCGCCGGCCCCCAAAATTGCAAATAACTAAATTAAACTATTAACCCCTAAGCCTAACTATCCCCTATACTTTAAATTAAAATTACAATATAACTATCTTAAAATAAATAAATCTTACCTGTGAAATAATAAAAATAAATAAATGAAATAATAAAAATAAATGAAATTATTTTAAGAAAATAAAATAAACGAAAAATAGCAAAACCTGAATTACAAGATTACAAAAACCTAACACTACAAAAAAATGAAAAAAATCTAACATTTCTAAAAAAACCCCACTAACATTACGAAAAAATAAAAAAAATCATTGCTAACCCCCCCAACTAATATTACAAAAAATAATAAAAAATCTAAGATTACAAAAAATAATAAACAAAATTATCCAAAATAATAAAAACTAAACCTAATCTAATAGCCCTATAAAAACAAAAAAAGCCTCTAACCTAACAATAAACTACCAATAGCTGTTAAAAGGGCCTTTGTAGGGCATTGCCCTAAGTTAAACAGCTCTTTTACCTAAAATAATTACAAAGTGATTTGTGAGCCCTATTATGTTGCATCTCCTTCTAATGCCTAAATGCAGGGAACACCCTTTGTGAGACACACTGGTTTCAAGGTAAAACTGCCTTTAGAGAATTCCACCAGGGGCTTCATAGTGCTGGAGAGATTTCTTATAGTATCTAGGCCTTTAGATAATCAAGCTCTAAATTAGACAAAAAGATGGTAAATACAAGTGACAGGAAACTGAATCAAAGAGGGTTTTATCATTTAATTATAGTTTTAATTTTTAATTGTATCTTTAGTGCATTAGAATACAACTCATAGGTTACATCTTTAATAGTTATATCCTTTTAATAATATATATTAAATTAATTAACTGGCTATGAATATATGTAACAGTACCAGTTCCTTTGGGCACAATTAAAATACAGAGAAAAATAACTTTACTATAAGAATCAGAGGGCCTTACTCTTGAGGGAATTATTAAAACAGTTTTTGCCTAAACAAAATAAATCCCATGAGCAACATAATAGTTGTTGTTAATTTGTATATGTATAACTTTATTGCAAAAATGTATTCACCTACACTGATTTAAAAAAGTATTTTTATGGTCCAGAAACAGGAAGAGCTTGGTTTAAAAAAGCATGTCTGCTGTTCTTCCATCCAGAGAACTTTTTATACCCCAAAGCATACATTTTCAATCTCACTTTTTTTCTTGGGGCCACAAAAACCATGCACATATTGTTAGTTTGGCTCTTTTCCATTTTGCTAGATACCTTTATAAGTTGCTGTTAGGACCATTGCTCTTACTTTTCACTGCTGTTCCTGTTGACTTTCCCTTCCTTTCTTCATTTTTTTTTCTTTTATCTTTCAGGTGTGGAGGTGGTTGTATTAGGCTTCCTTAGAATTGCCTTAGCTGTTTCCGGTAAGAGCATATTTAGTCAAGTACAAGGCCATTTTCCCTTTCCCTCCCTGAGTGTGAATGATTAAAGGCTCACACCAGTCAGGTCCTTTATGGATTGGAGTGTTATCACCTGCTGACTGGGTGGTGGTCAAGGCTCAGATGGTAGGCAGAGCCCCCAGGGATCACAGGCCATCTGTCCAATGTAATTCCAGGATGGCTGTACCACAGTTGGGCAGAGCTTTTCAAGTGTCCTGCAAAATGTTAATATGGTCTGCTGGCATTAAAAGGTTTGGGGTCACTGTTTGTGGTTTGCCATCACCATTTGGATAATTATCTACAAAACGCTTACAGTAAAGTTATTTTTACCACAATATTTAATAAATGTTACCATGACTGGTCTTCCTCCAAATGGCATGTGTTGTCTTTATTTCTGAGTAGGAACCTGGTGGGGAGGTTATGGGGCACTCCTCCCTGAGTTTGTATGTTACAAGAATGACAAAATGGAGGGTTTAATCCCTTAAAGGCTAGGGTCTAGTGTAGTGTAGGAGTTTCTAGAGCAACAAAAACTAATGGAATGAGAATATTTCAAATAAAAAACATAATTGTTTTTAAACCAACCTACTTTTTGATTGCCAGTACCATTTATCAGGAATGTTTCTTTAAGAATTGAATATTAGCAGTCTCATTCTGCTTTGGAGTGCCAGCATACCAAAGAATAGTGCAGCTGAAGAAAGGAGAAAATCAGCATATTTACATTAGTAACATAGCAACATAGTAGATGCAGTAGAAAAGAAACAGAAGTCCATCAAGTTTAACATATACAAATATTAATTTATCCACAATAAAAGCTCAAATTGATTTTAAATTAATTACATTAAAAAGGTGACCCAATTAAACACAAACCAGAAATGTATCTAAACCATTTTAAATGTATCTAAGGTATTGGCATTTACTACCTCCCTAAGTAATGAGTTCCACAATTGAATTGCTCTTACATTAAATTAGATTAAATACCTGATGATTTGTTTTGTTTTTGAGCATTCTCATATGGTCTAGAAATTCCAACACTATGTAGCACATTCTTTCTTGTTTGTTATCTTGTTTCTTTTTGCAGTAGTTTGCTGAATGTTGTGCCTTACCATGGTAGAGGAGCAGCCTGTGTGTAAACTGGAGAACTTTCCTGGAGTTAATGTTGTTTTATCTAGCACTATTCTCTAAGGATCAACAAACTAGGGCTCTATAGATCCCAATTTTCAACATTTTTCTGTTAATTATAACTCTTACTGTATTAGACCATAGAAATTTCCAGTTTTGTCTCCCTATGCAGCAGGCAAGAGAGGGTTTAAATCCTTCTTGTATGTTTGTTAAATATTTTTATTATGCATCATGAAAGAATGGGTTAACTTTTACTGTGTTTTAGACAGGAAGAAGTTAATCTCTTTACTTTTCCTATTTACCAGATGAGGGCGTTAATTGAACGGAGCTTGTGGGCCCCTGTTTCTGGTGAGTCTAAAGACCGCTGCTCCATAACCCTGTCCGCCTGCTCTGAGCAGGCGGACAGGAATCGCCGGAAATCAACCCGATCGAGTACGATTGGGTTGATTGACACCTCCCTGCTGACGGCCGATTGGCCGCGAGTCTGCAGGCGGCGTTGCACCAGAAGCTCTTGTGAGCTGCTGGTGCAATGCTGAATACGGAGAGCGTATTGCTCTCCGCATTCAGCGATGTCTTGCGGAGCTGATCAGATCCGCAAGACATTTGATAAATAGGGGCCAATTTGTGTGTTAGAAAGAAAAAAGTTAATAGTTAAAGGTGCATGAAACCCAACATTTTTCTTTCATTATACAGATAGATAATACAATTTTTTGTTTTGTTTTACAATTTACTTCTATTATCAAATTTGTTTAGTTTTCATGTTATATTTTTTATTTTTTTAAGGGATATCTAAATAGGTAGCGTGCACATGGGGCACAACATGACAGGAAATAGTAAGACAACAAACAATACAGACAATTTGAAATCTTATAACAAAAAGGTGTAACAATGGACAAGAACTGATACTCTCCTCTAATGTGGACCACTGCCTTAATACAGACTCTCCCAATGAACTGTTATGTAGAAGCTTTTGGGGTATAGATGGCGCAGGTCCTGTAGATATCACTCTTAGTGTGAAGATGTCACTGGAGACAAAGAGACTTGACTTGATGCATGTATATATATCAATTGATATGAGTGCAGTATACTCACTCTGAAAGATTCTTAATGTCGGTTGCTCAGGTGGGAACCCCTCAATAGATGGTATACCACCAAACTGAGGAAAGAATACTCCGATGTTGAAAGTGTAAAAACTCTGAGTATAAAAAAGCATATACTCACGCCTTAAAATCCAAGGTTCGGTGATGTCACAGAAAAAACAGCAAAAGTAGTATTATAGATTATAAAGAACAAAACATTTAATAATAGCTCAACACGTTTCAACGATTGAATCGTCTTTCATTAATCATTAATAGACATTGCAGCTAGATAAAAGAGAACTTTGGTGGATACACACCCTTAGAACAGATGGCCAATGGGGCCTAAATAAAGACATCAGGATAGAAGCTTTCATTTCATTGAGTTTTTCACTTTTAAGCACATTTAAATGATGCTCTGCAGCACTATCACAATCTATACAGGAGAAATGTGGAAGTTAAAGAACTCACCACAAGTTAGTATGCACTTCTAGCACTCTAAGTCCAGACTCTGGGGTGGTACTTGTAGAAGAAATTCAATTAAAATATAACTTTTATTGTTGGCTGGTTAAAAATTGTAAACAAAATACAACACACATAGAGTTAAAAAACTCAAAGTAAGCTCTGTGCTATTATCAGCAAACCAATGTGAGCACAAATAATTTAATTGATGCCTATGGTATTCAAATGATGTGTGACACACTGGTAGGATAATATAATAAATAATGTCTCTGACCAAATGTAATGGTAACTCAGGTCTCCTGTGGGTATGAGGATACAATGGCCCCTATTTAAGAAAGTCTGGCGGACCTGATCCGACAGTGTTGATCAGGTCCGCCAGACCTCGCTGAATACGGCGAGCAATACTCTTGTCGTATTCAGCATTGCACCGGCAGCTCACAAGAGCTGCTGGTGCAACGCTGCCCCCTGAAGACTCGCGGCCAATGGGCCGCCAGCAGGGGGGTGTCAATCAACCCGATCGTACTCGATCGGGTTGATTTCCGGCGATGTCTGTCCGCCTGCTCAGAGCAGGCGGACAGGTTATGGAGCAGCAGTATTTGTGACTGCTGCTTCATAACTGCTGTTTCTGGCGAGCCTGCAGGCTTGCCAGAAACACGGGGGATAGATAGGCCCCGTAATATCAAAAGACCTCTATATAACTGAGCTCAGTTATATAGAGGTCTTTTGATATTATGTTTGTAATATACATGGACACCCTATAATGGCATGAGACCTTATTCAGTAATATATAGGATCCTACTATAAGTCAACAGATTTCAGAACTTACTAACGTGGGTTATATATTTAGACCCATCTCCCGTGATACAAAAGAGGGGATCTTACCTTTAACCCATTTCATCATACCCACAGGAGACCTGAGTTACCATTACATTTGGTCAGAGACATTATATATTGTATTATCCTACCAGTGTGTCACACATCATTTGAATACCATAGGCATCAATTAAATTATTCGTGCTCACATTGGTTTGCTGATAATAGGACAGAGCTTACTTTGAGTTTTTTTTAACTCTATGTGTGTTGTGTTTTGTTTACAATTTTTAACCAACCAACAATAAAAGTTATATTTTAATTGAATTTCTCGTACAAGTACCACCCCAGAGTCTGAGCTTAGAGTGCTAGAAGTGCATACTAATTTGGGGTGAGTTCTTTAACTTCCACATTTCTCCTGTTGAAATTTCAATTTATGCACAAGCACCAACCCACATATATTACTATACATTTCAGAAGTGTGATAAATTGTTGATTACACTTATCAATTAGCAATAGTGGGGATTGCCTAAATAGTGCCATTGTTTAAATTCTCTTCTTTGGTTACTATCACAATCTACTTTGTAACACTATTGAAATTTTATATTTAAAATATTTTTATAAACACATTTTTCCACATACTTTGATTTTTTCATATTAGATCTCTGTTTATTTTTTGTTATTGTTTTACATCCTAACTTATTTTTTAGGTGACGATAACATTAACGATATACAGTAGGTAACCATTTGATTATTATTTTTAACTCTGTACAAATATTGCATAGAAAATATTCTTCAGCTATCAAAATTATGTATTAGAGAACCAATGACAAGGACTTTTATTGTAAAAAATCGGAGAAAGACCGAACTTGTACGATGCCGTTTTTCTGGGCTTCCCATTGGCTAACGTTTCAAATGTGACTGACAAGTCAAAAACTAAGCAAGTTCCCCGTCATTAGACCAAAGAAATCACGTGATACACCCATACGCACCTGATATGGAACTGCTTCTTTATGACTACTTGTTTGAGAACTTGAATACAGAACTTTTTTCTATTGGTGGTTTCAAATTGTGATTGGCTAATTGATTTTGTTCTTATCCAGCGAACATCAAAAGATGTTAATATTATACGATCAGTAACAAACGGCTTATTTTGATTTTATACCAATTTTACAGAAGATATTTTAATGGATAGGAACAAATTCTATGAGAGATGTAACATTTTAATTCCGAGTCCAATTTTCAGCAAACTGGAAATTGTAACCTCTGTCACCTGTATTTAAACCAAGGATATGAGTCACAGCACAGCAACCTTTTATCCTTTTTAATTCTGCTCTTGAGAAAGGCGATTCAATTGTTTAAACGCGTTGAGCTATTAATAAATGTTTTGTTCTTTTTAATCCTATACTACTACTTTTGCTGTTTTTTCTGTGACATCGCCGAACCTTGGATTTTAAGGAGTGAGTATATGCTTTTTATACTCAGAGTTTTTACACTTTCAACATCGGAGTATTCTTTCCTCAGCTTGGCCGTATACCATCTATTGAGGGGTTCCCTCCTGAGCGGCCGACATTAAGAATCTTTCAGAGTGAGTATACTGCACTCATATCAATTGATATATATACATGCATCAAGTCAAGTCTCTTTGTCTCCAGTGACATCTTCACACTAAGAGTGATATATACAGGACCTGCACAATCTATACCCCAAAAGCTATGACAAGAAATAGTGCTGACATCTAGTAATCCTGCTAATGTATAACATTGTTGCAAATCAAATGAATAGTTAAACAAAATAAAAAGAATGTAACTAGCTTAGTTACGTAAGGAAAATAAGATCTAAAAGATTGTTTGTTAGGAGCTAGCAGAAATTCCGGGACTTGGACACAACCTAATTATACCACTGGGTGTGGTTCAGTGAACTAAGTGGTTGCAGGATCAGAGGTATTTTCTGAATGCTCCAATGCAATTTATCTTCTTATAGTTCATCTTTTGTGACTTTCAGCAAAAATATCAAAACAATTGTCATGTGTTATTATTTCAGATTGTTCCTGGGGAAGGAAATGTTCATTAATGTTTACCGTTATTCCCTAGGTGATTTGAGCATTGATGCATCCCCCTTATCCACATAAGAAAGTTCTCTTTGGACAGAGAACTTATGAGAAATTATAACTAATATGTGCTATAGACAGTTTGTTTTGGACATTGCACTCCATGTTATCATTGTTTCTGATTGGCTGTGGAGGTGATAAGGATGTGATTTAAGGTAAAAAGTGTGAATCTGCCATTTAAGATTTGTGTTTTTTTGTTTGATTGATTGGCTCCAGGATTTGTTGAATGGCATACATAGGGTTAGATTACAAGTGGCAAGTGGGTAACTTGCACACATATTACAAGTTGAAAGTAAATGGATTTACTCGAGCACAAGACCTCACGTAAAGGCTAAGGCTTAGAAAAAGGTGCAACAAACACAACATAAATAAAATAAAATAAACTGTTACACTCATATATACACTATCTGATAATTATGTATATAAATATTAATAAAATTTTTTATATATAAGGGTTAAAATGTATATGGTAAATCAAAAGGTATTTTAATAGAAAGGGCTATACAGTTTATTTTGGTAGTTATAATATGTGTGTGTGTGTATATATGCATATATGTATATATACATGTGTATTTATATAATAATATATGTATATACATACATATATACACATGTATATGAATATATGAGACATTCCTGATAAATATAAAAAGCAAGTTACTGCACAAATTCAGACCCTTCAGTACAATCACGTTACTAAAGATGACCTTAAAACCTTGTCATTGAAAGAAGACATTAAAGAGGTCTTAACGGAGGTCAGGTGCTTCTTTGGTGAGCTGTGGAAAGATATATCAAGAATCCCTCATAGAGCGACACAACTTGAGGAGACTCAGTCCTGTATGTATGATGATATTCACCAAAATGCAAAGCAACTACAGGCGCATGAGGAGATTATATTTTCTTTAATGGAGAAGGTGGAAGACCTGGATAACCGTAATAGATGGAACAATCTGTGAATAAGAGGAGTGCCTGAATCAATTGGATTCAATGCCTTAAATGGTTATTTGTAAGATTTATCCAGGACCATTAAGAACACCCCTAACATGCCAGATATCATCTTGGAAAGAACACACCATGCATTATGACCTTAATCACCAACAAAGGCGCCACCTAGAGACGTGATCCTAATTTCCTTAATTTTGCAGAAAAGCATTGTTGCTTCTAGGAATGGAAAATCTGCAATTTTCAAACATATGGAAAATTTGTCTAACTGGAAATTGATATCCCTTGTATACTTGAACAACAGGCTTTACCTACCACAAATCTACAATCAACTGCTAAGGATCTAGTGGTCAGCCAAGAAATAGAGAATGTCAGCTGATACCTAAATCTTATCAGAGCACGTTAGCTCAAGCGTGAGACTGATCTACTAGAAGGTTGAGTATATCAATAGCATTTTGCTGTGATTCTAATTAGTCAGCCTTATTATTAGATCTAGACCAGTGAGGCACCATTTGAAGCATTATAGATACATTTACTTTATAAAATGGATAATGATACAGGTTTTCCTATGAAACTAATTGTTATTTTGTTTTGTTATTACTAATTGCAACTGAAAGCTCAATATTAAGTTCAATCTCAACACAAGTAATGGCGAGCACCAACTGGGTGCCATGTTTGGGCAATATCTTTTCTCTCAATTAACCTTCAACACCTCCTCCTCTTTTCCGTTCCTGACTCTGCTTTTCCTCTTAACACCTGTCCTCCTTGAGCATTCTGGTGTCTGTTGATGGGCCGATTGTATATAACCCTGATTACTATTGACTGTGCCTTGGTCGAGACAAGATTACCCCCTCCCTTGGTTTCATTTCATAGAGTTATTACTGTTGCACTGCGCCTGTATTAGCAGAAGAGGTAAAACTTGACCAATTTCTACTTATTACTTAATTAATGCAATCTAACTTGTTCAATAGGCATGCTTTGTACCATATTTTGTCTGCCTACAGAACAGTATATTTATATATAGGTGACACTATAAAACTCTCTTACTTTCTCCTCACCCTATACCTTTTTATTTATTTAACTATATAAACCACCCTCCCCCTTTTATTTATGATTTTTTTTCTTTCTCAGTCTCCAAAATGACCTCGCATAAGAACTTGAGAACTTTGAATTTCATTACTATTAACATAAAAAGGTTTGAATTCCCAACAATAAATGTTCCATTGCTATTTAAGATTTTAACAGGTTAAAAAGGGATATTATATTGATGCAAGAAATACAGTTTAAAAAAGAGAAAGAACCTAAATGTAAACCACCAGTACCCGCAAACATACTTTGCATAAGTCCTGAAAAAAATGATGGAGTGGGTATATTGTTTTATAGAGATACACAGTTCCAGCTAATTGGCTCAGAGATTGACTTAACTGGTAGATATCTCATTCTGGTGGTATTACTTCTTGGTCGCCCCCTCTCACAATCCTCCCTGTTGTGAATATTATACTTATTATTATTATTATTATTTCAGTAGTGTACTCGCAAAGTGTATTATGTGTTTAGACACAATAAATATTATGGAACCTCTATATCATTCTGTTATTGTAACTCAATATATATAAAATTGTAATAGACTGCACTAAAACTGAATACACAGACCATATAACAATGGTACCTAGCAGATAACGAGTTAGGTGTGACAAAGGTTAAATTTCTTATAGCAGGTTCAACAAGACACAAGAGGTGGTAGCGTGTGACACAATTTAACCAATTGTGAAGCTGTAGGGTTAACTCTGTGACTTAATATTGCCTGTGCCTGCCAGCGTGTGATAATAAAGTGAACGTTAACCACAGAGGCAGGAGAGGCGGGTTAGCAGAGATTTGGTGGAATGCAAGTACTCACTCAGCGTATACCGGGTGCTTTAGGAGGGAGAGGTTGTTACGGTCCTTAAAGCACACCAAGTGCAATAGAGCGGATAGATTCTAAAGGCTCAGGGCGTTACTGACAGCCTGGAACAGATGAGCTGCTAACTGTCACGGAGGGCTACAGGGAGAGAGCGTGTGGCAGTCCGGTCTGTAGCTGATGAGGTCAGCACCAGGTTCCTGTCTGAATGCAGAGCTACCGCAGCAAGAGGAGCTGGAAACAACGAAGTCAGAAGGTTAGTTCCAGAACTCAGTCGGAATGACTGACAACAGGAGGAAGAAACTTCAATAAGCCAGCAAGGTAGTTTCTGAGGGCTGGCCTTAAATAGGGAGGAAGGTGCAGAATTTAAAGGAACAGTATTACAGCACACATGAGTCCCTAATACCTTATATAGTCCCCTTACCAAGGAAACCACTGCGAGGTTTCAGGGTCTTGGCCGGTCCGGGCAGCGCCGGTGGAAAAGGGATAGCAGCCGAGGAGCGGAGATGTTAGAAGCGGGCTCCCAGGTATAATCCTCATGATCAAAACCTTTCCAATGTACAAGGTAAAACAGTTTCCCATTACGTACACGGGAATCCAAGATACTCTGCACTTCATACTGAACGTCCGGAACGTTGCCATAGGTGGCATCCTGAGAGGCAGCCGAGAAGGTGTCAGAGGTACAAGGTTTAATCAAAAAGACGTGAAAAGTAGGGTGGACCTTAATGTTGGAAGGCAGCTTCAAGGTGATGGTGAGGGGATTTTTGACAGAGATGATAGGGTAAGGACCAATGAACAATTTCCCTAGTTTTTTACTAGGGTAATGGAGCCTAAGATTCTTAGTTGATAATCATACCAGTTGTCCAACTGCATATTCCTGTGACAGAGATTATAGTATTTCACTTGCGTAGCTTGTGCATCCAGTATGTGTTGTCTAACGGAAGTGAAGAGCCTGGAGATGTCGTTAACAAGGTCATTGACTTGCAGGCAATGTGTATCCAATCTGGGTAGAAGATCGATACGGGGATGTAAAACATAGTTGATGAAGAAGGGGCTGTAGTCAGTGGAGGAGTTGACATGGTTGTTGTATGCGAATTCAGCTAGCGGTAGAAACATGGCCCAAGAATCTTGTTCTTGAGAGCAAAAACAACGAAGATACTGTTCGGTCTGACCATTCGTCTGGGGGTGAAAAGAAGTACTGAGCTTTTGTTCGATGTGTAGTGCTTCACAAAGGTGTTTCCAAAATTTGGAGGTAAACTGTGTGCCTCTGTCACTTAACACCGAGAATGGTAACCCATGGAGGCATAAAACCTCTTTTATGAAAAGGTCAATGGTGATCCTTGAGGTAGGCAACCCAGAGAAAGGAATAAAGTGTGCCATCTTAGAAAATAAATCAGTGACAACATATATAGTTGTGCAGAACTGAGAAGATGGAAGATCCACAATGAAGTCCATAGAAACCACTTTCCAAGGACTGTGCGGTGCCTGGAGAGGTTGGAGGAGACCCATCGAGCTTTGGCGTGAGTGTTTTGAAGTAGCACAAACATCACACTTGGACAGGTAGTTCTTTACTGATTTGGACATGTGGGGCCACCAATAGTTTCTACTAAGTAATTCCAAGGTCTTAGTGGTTCCCATATGTCCAGCAAGGGGGGACTCATGCATTAGTTTAAGTACGAAATGTTGTAAAGTAGCTGGTACATAGAGCTTTCCTTCCATATACAGGAGACCATCTGTATGTTGATGTAAATGGTCAAGAGGTTTGGTATCATCCAATGATTGTGCCAACTTAATTTGTGTGGTGAGGTCATTTAGAATACCTATGAAGTTTTGTTTTGGAATCGCCGTAGATGGCGTTTTGTCAACTAGTACTTTATTATCCTTGCGCCTTCCCATTCCTAGCCCCTGGCCTATAGCAAATCGTGAATCGAAACCTGCAGAAGTATAAACTCCATCGAAGCTGTCTGGATGAAAGAGTTCTGGTGGATTGAAGATACTGTAGATTTTTATGATCCGTGTAGATAACGATAGGATGAGTGGCGCCCTTCAGAAGATGACGCCATTGATCAAAGGAGCATTTAATAGCCCGGAGTTCTTTCTCGCCAACCCTAATAATTTAGCTCAGCTGGTTGCATGAGTCGGGAGAAGTATGCCACAGGATACATGGCTTCCTTGAAAGATTTCTTCTGGGAAAGAATGGCACCCACGGCGTAGTCTGAAGTGTCCACCTCGAGAATAAATTGTGGATCTTATGTTCATCTGGGTTTTGAGAGAAGATCAAAATATTGTCTAAATAGACAACAACGTATACATCCAAAATATCTCTGAAGATGTCATTGATGAGACATTGGAATGTAGCTGGAGCATTACATAGCCCGAAAGGCATCACTGTATATTCAAACAGGCCATATCTGGTCCTGAAAGCAGTAAGCCATTCATCTCCAGCTCTTACTCTAATAAGATTGTAAGCGCCTCAGAGATCCAACCTGGTGAATATCGAGGCACCACGTAATCTTTCAATCAATTTGGGGATGAGGGGGAGCGGATACCTATTCTTTTTTGTGCGTCTGTTCAGCTCTCTATAATCCACGAAAGGCCGTAAACACCCATCTTTGTTAGTAACAAAAAATATGCCGGCTCCAGCTGGTGAAGTACTAGGTCTAATGAATCCCTTTCTCAAGTTCTCATCAATGTAGTTTTTTTAAATGTTCTAGCTCAGGCTTGGAAAGAGGGTAGATATGCCCAAAAGGAATAGAGACTCCAGGTAACAAATCAATTGGGCAATCATAAGCCCTGTGGGGGGGGGGGCAGAGTCTCAGCTTCCTTTTTATTAAAGACATCAGAATATTGTGTGTAATGAATGGGTAGGATAGATTCACTATCCTCCGGAGCAGATGCAATAACATTACATGCACCCTCACTTGGAGGTGTAGGGAAGATGAGACTAAGAGTCTTCCAATTTATACTAGGTTTATGAGCCCGTAACCAATTTATTCCAAAAATAAGGTCAAACGTGGGTGAAGATATTACGTCAAAGAATAACTTGTCAGAATAACCTGTGTCAGTAAGGAGATGTAACATGGTGGTTTGATGTGTGACAAAACCTGAGCTAAGTAAACTACCATCAATGATTTTGACAGAGACAGTATTGTGCTTAGTGATAAGTGGTATTTTATTTCTCTTCACAAAACCCAGGTGCATAAAATTCCCATAAGATCAGGTGTCAATGATAGCAGTGGCCTTAATCTTGTGATGCTCCCACTGTAAGAGAAGAGTAAGGGTTAAATAAGGAGTCGTGCTAGTATTAGCTATAGTACTGAGATGAAGATGTCTTACTCCTCTTTTTCTTGGCTAAAACAGGACACTCCTTAACCGCATGTGCAGGGGATGCACAGTACATACACAAATTTAGATTCTTCCTTCTAGTCTTCTACTGGGGCGTCAATGGACCATTTATAAAGCCAATATCCATTGGCTGATCTGAATCCTTAGCAACATACATGGGTGAAGATACATACTTCTTAGCAGAATTGGCCCTTTCAGAGCGTCTCTCCCGTAGGCGCCTGTCGATTATGATGGATAATCTGTACAACTCCTCAAGAGTATCAGGAATGCCAGTACGGGAAAGCTCGTCCTTGATCTCCTCCGATAACCCCAAACGGAATTGGTTTTTCAAGGAAACATGATTCCACATAGAATCTGTGGCTGCAATCTTAAACTGAGTAATATACGACTCTACCGGGTTTTTGAGCTGCCTCAAAGATCTAAGAGAGTTTTCAGCAGATATCTGCTTGAAGGGGTCATCGTATAGTGCAGACATCTCGGAAAAGAAACCATCTAAGGAACCTAAGATGAAGGATTGCTGTTCGTAGAAAGAGTCTGGCCAGGCCCTGGGCTCTCCTCTAAGGTAGGATATTACAGTTAAAACCCGAATCCTATCAGTAGGATAGGTCCTGGGTTTGAGTTCAAATAATAGCATGCATGAATTCCTGAAATCCCTAAATTGGGAGCGGTTACCAGGTTACCAATTTTTCTGGTGCAGATACCAGTGGTTCTGGTTGACTGTCAGTAGGTGGAGGTTTAGAAGCAAGCACCTCCCTTAGGCAGGCTTTTAGGGCCTGGTTCTCCACCTGTAGCTCATGAAATGAATTTGTTAAAATATCCATCCTGTCAGATAAACTTTGTATCTGGTTGGTAATAAGCGTAGGGTCCATTTTAGGAAAAAAATTATATCTTAGTTTAGGTACTGTAGCAAGTGTATGGCTAACTCCTAAACCTATATATATATATATATATATATTATTTTTTTCATTTTTTGGCTGGCTTATTATGTAATAGACTGCACTAAAACTGAATACACAGACCATATAACAATGGTACCTAGCAGAAAACGAATTAGGTGTGACAAAGGTTAAATTTCTTATAGCAGGTTCAACAAGACACAAGAGGTGGTAGCGTTTGACACAGAGTTAACCAAGTGTGAAGCTGTAGGGTTAACTCTGTGACTTAATATTGCCTGTGAATGCCAGCGTGTGATAACAAAGTGAACGTTAACCACAGAGGCAGGAGAGGCGGTTTAGCAGAGATTAGGTGGAATGCAAGTACTCACTCAGCGTATACCGGGTGCTTGAGGAGGGAGAGGTTGTTACGGTCCTTAAAGCACACCAAGTGCAATAGAGCGGATAGATGCTGAAGGCTCAGGGCGTTACTGACAGCCTGGAACAGATGAGCTGCTAACCGTCACGGAGGGCTACAGGGAGAGAGCGTGTGGCAGTCCGGTCTGTAGCTGATGAGGTCAGCACTGGGTTCCTGTCTGAATGCAGAGCTACCGCAGCAAGAGGAGCTGGAAACAACGAAGTCAGAAGGTTAGTTCCAGAACTCAGTCGGAATGACTGACAACAGGAGGAAGAAACTTCAATAAGCCAGCAAGGTAGTTTCTGAGGGTTGGCCTTAAATAGGGAGGAAGGTGCAGAATTTAAAGGAACAGTGTTACAGCACACATGAGTACCTAATACCTTACAAAAATAGTGGTTACCAACTTTGCAAGGGCAATGTGTGCAATTTAATAACACCCTGATTTATATAATTTGCAAAGAATAATAAATAACCTGAATCTTTTTAGTTCTGAATTGTCTATTAATTAATCTGAGACCAGATCAATAAACAAATATACGGCTAGATTACGAGTTTTGCGTTATGAGGGGTGCGGTGCTAACTTGCCACTATTGTCACCGCTCACTTACCTACAGTGCTGGTATTGCAGGTTTACATAAACCCAGCGTTATCAGGCAAGAAGTGAGCGTAGAGCAAAATTGAGCTCCATACCACACTCCAATACCAGTAGTGAGCTGGTTTTACGTGCTTGTGCACGATTCCCCCATAGACATCAATGGGGAGAGCCTGCTGAAAAAAAGCCTAACACCTGCAAAAAAGCAGCGTAAAGCTCCGTAACGCAGCCCCATTGATTCCTATGGGGAAACTAAATTTATGTTTACACCTAACACCCTAACATGAGCCCCGAGTCTAAACACCCCTAATCTTACACTTATTAACCCCTAATCTGCCGCCCGACATCGCCGACACCTACATTATACTTATTATTATTAACCCCTAATCTGCCGCCCCAACGTTGCCGCCACTATAATAAACATATTAACCCCTAAACTGCCGTACTCCCGCATCGAAAACACTAGTTAAATATTATTAACCCCTACCTACATTTATTAACCCCTAATCTGCCGCCACCACTATACTAAATTTATTAACCCCTAAATTTAAGTCTAACCCTAACACCCCCTAACTTAAATATAATTAAAATAAATCTAAATAAAACCTACTATTAATAACTAAATAATTCCTATTTAAAACTAAATACCTGTAAAATAAACAATAAGCTAGCTACAATATAACTAATAGTTGCATTGTAGCTAGCTTAGGTGTTATTTTTATTTCACAGGCAAGTTTGTATTTATTTTAACTAGGTAGACTAGTTAGTAAATAGTTATTAAATATTTACTAACTACCTAGCTAAAATAAATACAAATTTACCTGTAAAATAAAACCTAACCTGTCTTACACTAACACCTAAACTTACACTACAATTGAATACATTACATTAATTAAATACAATGATTAATTACAAAAAACAAACAAACACTGAATCACACAAAATAAAAAAATAAATGATCAGATATTTAAACTAATTACACCTAATCTAATAGCCCTATCAAAATAAAAAAGCCCCCCAAAATAAAAAAAAACCCTAGCCTAAACTAAACTACCAATATCCCTTAAAAGGGCCTTTTGCAGGGCACTGCCCCAAAGAAATCAGCTCTTTTACCTGTATAATAAAATACAAACAACCCCCCAACAGTAAAACCCACCACCCACACAACCAACCCCCCAAATAAAAACCTAACTGAAAAAACCTAAGCTCCCCATTGCCCTGAAAAGGGCATTTAGATGGGCATTGCCCTTAAAAGGGCATTTAGCTCTTTTTCAAGTGCCCAACGCCCTAATCTAAAAATAAAACCCACCCAATAAACCCTTAAAAAGCCTAACACTAACCCCTGAAGATCCACTTACAGTTTTGAAGACCGGACATCCATCCTCAACGAAGCCAGGAGAAGTCTTCATCCAAGTGGCAAGAAGTCCTCAACGAAGCCAGGAGAAGTCTTCATCCAAGCCAGCAGAAGTGGTCCTCCAGATGGGCAGAAGTCTTCATCCAGATGGCATCTTCTATCTTCATCCATCCGGTGCGGAGCGGCTCCATCTTCAAGACATCCGGCACGGAGCATCCTCTTCAATCAAAGTCTTCTTCCAGAATGAAGGTTCCTTTAAATGACGTCATCCAAGATGGCGTCCCTTGAATTCCGATTGGCTGATAGAATCAGCCAATAGGAATTAAAGGTGAAAAAATCCTATTGGCTGATGTAATCAGCCAATAGGATTGAGCTTCAATACTATTGGCTGATCCAATCAGCTTATAGGATTGAGCTCGCATTCTCATAAAGTTGATGAAATTTCAAATGACCGACAACATACTGAATTATCCTCCTCTGATGAGGATCTATCTGATTCAGAAGATCCTACCTCAGATTTTGAAACTGACAAATCTTATTTCTTTAAGATGGAGTATATTCGTTCTTTGTTAAAAGAGCTGTTGATTACTTTGGATATTGATGAAACTAGTCCTCTTGATACTAAAACTAGTAAACATGTAAATTCTGTTTATAAACCTCCTGTGGTTACTCCAGAGGTTTTTCCAGTTCCTGATGCTTTTTCTGATTGGAACAGCCAATAGAATGCAAGCTCAATCCTATTGGCTGATTGGATCATCCAATAGGATTGAAGCTCAATCCTATTGGCTGATTGCATCAGCCAATAGGATTTTTTCACCTTTAATTCTGATTGGCTGATAGAATTCTATCAGTCAATCGGAATTCAAGGGGCGCCACCTTGTATGACGTCATTTAAAGGGACCTTCATTCTGGAAGAAGACTTCAATTGAAGAGGATGCTCCGCGCCGGATGTCTTGAAGATGGAGCCACTCCACGCCAGATGGATGAAGATAGAAGATACCGTCTGGTTGAAGACTTCTCCCGGCTTTGTTGAGGAATTCTTGCTGTTGGATGACTTCAAAACTGTAAGTGGATCTTCAGGGGTTAGTGTTAGGCTTTTTTAAGGGTTTATTGGGTGGGTTTTATTTTTAGATTAGGGGTTTGGGCACTTGAAAAAGAGCTAAATGCCCTTTTAAGGACAATGACCATCCAAATGACCTTTTCAGGGCAATGGGGAGCTTAGTTTTTTTTAGTTAGGTTTTTATTTGGGGGGTTGGTTGTGTGGGTGGTGGGTTTTACTGTTGGGGGGTTGTTTTTATTTTTTTTTACAGGTAAAAGAGCTGATTTATTTGGGGCAATGCCCCGCAAAAGGCCCTTTTAAGGGCTATTGGTAGTTTAGTTTAGGCTAGGGATTTTTTTTTTTGGGGGGGGGGTGGCTTTTTTATTTTGATAGGGCTATTAGATTAGGTGTAATTAGTTTAAATATCTGATAATTTCTTTTTTTAATTTCTGTAATTTAGTGGTTTTTTTGTAATTTAGGTAATTGTATTTAATAAATGTAATTTATTTAATTGTAGTGTAAGGTTAGGTGTTAGTGTAAGACAGGTTAGGTTTTATTTTACAGGTAAATTTGTATTTATTTTAGCTAGGTAGTTAGTAAATAGTTAATAACTATTTACTAACTATTCTACCTAGTTAAAATAAATACAAACTTGCTTGTGAAATAAAAATAACACCTAAGCTAACTACAATGTAACTATTAGTTATATTGTAGCTAGCTTAGGTTTTATTTTTTAGGTAAGTATTTAATTTTAAATAGAAATTATTTAGGTAATGATAGTAGGTTTTATTTAGATTTTTTTTTTTTTCAAAAGAGCTTTATTGAAATAAAGTTTGAAATGTAACAACAGTAATAGGTCATAACCCTCCAAGCGGAGGCAGGATAAATACACCATAAGTCCATATATACGCTCTATTGTTTTCTCTTTTTTTTGTCATTATCTAAAATAGAAGATAAACATTTTTTTTTTTAAATATTATTAACAGAAACAGTAAGCAGAGGTATCCCGTGGCCCATGGGTTAGTAGTTGCTATATAATGGTCATCTGGGCCTTGTCAAAGAGGTAGCTACACAAAGAGGATACTACACATCTTCGAGTGTCATCCAGGGAAAGGAAAAAAAAAAGGGGGGAAGGGGGGGAGGGCAGAAAGATGAAGTGTGAAGGGAGGGCAGAAAGGGGAAGGGAGATACCATAACTTCAACAGAAGTTTAATTTTAGTCCAGTTGCACCAAAAGCCTCATTCCTCTGTTCCCCAGTCACCCACTTATGGCCGCATCCCATTTAGCCAACATTAGCTCATATGTCACAGCTTTACCCACCTCCCAGTAATGGCCTCTATCCAGATTTAAGGTAAGTGTGACCTGGGCCTTCCAATGGTCTAGTGTGGGGATCAAAGTCAACCTCCACCTCTGGGGGATAAGCGCTTTTGCACTATTTAAAAAGGTTATAAGGAGCAACTGAAGTGATACCTCTTCAACTTTGGGCAGGAGGTGGAAAAGCATGATTTCTGATCCACTGTTTTTGATCCAATTGGGAGCACAATTCCGGGATCCGTTGTAAGAGGGTAGCTGTTCTATAACATGTTAGATCTGGAATGCCCAGTCCCCCCCTCTCCCTGGGCAAATAGAGGGTTTTCTTTTGGACTCTGGGTCTAGTTTTATTCCATACGAATGCCTCTAATTTTGATTGCAACTTGATGAGATACTGATAGGGCAACGGTAAGGGTATCGTCTGAAGGAGATAGAGTATGCGGGACAGGGCATTCATTTTTAATATTTGTATCCTGCCAAACCAGGAAAAGGGTTTGCCGTTCCACCTGGAAAGGTCATTTACAATTTCATTCTGAATGAGGGTATAGTTTGCCTCGATCATATCTACAGGGTTGGCCAAAAGGTAGATACCTAAGTACTTAAGTTTTTGGGGCTGAATCTTTAGGGGGCAATAAGATGCAACTTTTTCCATTGCATTGTGGGGAATAGTCACGTTAAGGAATTCGGATTTGGTAAGGTTGAGATGAAAATTTGAGAACCTGCCATATGTTTGGAATTCATTAAGCAAAGCAGGGATGGATTTATCTATGTCAGTCAGAGTCAATAAGATATCGTCGACATAAAGAGCCACCTTATATTCCCTGTTCTGCCCTGTGACACCCCGTACCTGTTGGTTATGTCTAATTTTGTGTGCCAAGATTTCAATGTAGAGGGCAAATAATAAAGGGGATAAGGGACATCCCTGACGCGTGCCGTTCCAAATTTGAAAAGGATCTGATAGGAGGTTATTAACCTTAACTCTCGCCGTAGGGCATGAGTATAGAGCAAAGACTTTTCCTATAAATTTATCCCCTAAGTTCATGGATGATAGGGCAGCCCTGAGAAACTCCCAGTCCACCATATCAAAAGCCTTCTCGGGATCAGTAGATATTATTGCTAGTGGTATATGATTATTTTGGGAGTATGAGATCAGCTGAGTTACTTTAAGGGTATTATACCCTAGCCTCCCTCCCTGGGTAAAGCCCACTTGATCTGTATGAACTAATTGTTTTAATAGGGGGGTTAACCTATTAGCCAAAACTTTGGCATAGATCTTCACATCTGAATTCAGAAGTGAAATGGGTCGATAGCTTTCTGGCTTAGTGAGAGGTTTGCCCGGCTTGGGGAGCACCACGATATGAGCTTCCAGCATAGTTTGAGTAAAGCCTGTGTGGTCTTGTAGCGAGTTGAATAGATCAGTAAGTTGAGGGGCAAGTATATGTATGTATCTCTTGTAATACTTGTTACCATATCCGTCTGGTCCCGGACTTTTGCCTGGTAGGTCTTTAATAGCTTCTGTTATTTCCTTAACTGTAAAAGGGTCGCCCAGTCCACTAGAGTCAGCGTTGTCAAGTCTAGGAAGGTCAGGGAGAGAGAGATAGCGTGTCAGCACCATTTTGCCACAGCTAAGTTCCAAAGAAGAAGCATTGTGTTGTTCCTTTTGCAGATTATAAAGGGTGGAGTAATAGTTTTTAAATATTTCAGCAATTTGCAAACTATCCTCACATGCTCAGCCTGATTTGCTGTGCAGAGAGTGTACGTACACCTTTAATTGTTTACGACGAAGCGCCCTGGCCAAAAGACGCCCTGCCTTGTTTCTATGTTTATAGTAATATTGTTTTAGTGAAAAGGTGTTACGGTATTGTTCTCATTGTAAATATTACTGTAAAGCCAACCTTTTTTGTGTTAACCGTTCAGTAAGGGGAGCATTGGTCGGGTCCTGTTTGTGAAGGTGCTCTGCTGAACTGACCTCGCCTAGTAGTTGTTGGTATTGCATTCTAAGTCTCTTACGTAGGCCTGCTTTGTGTTTAATGAAGTCGCCCCTGATGACGCATTTGTGCGCTTCCCATACGGTTGTATGTGACAGTTTGTCAGTAGAAATTAGTTGAAAGTATTCTGTCTGAGATTTGTCAACGGCGTCTTTAAATAGTGGGTCATTTAAAAGTGTATCATCCAGTTGCCACTGGAATGGAGTCATTGGTGTCTCAGGCCACCCCATAGTGGTCCGACCAGGTTATAGGTAGAATTTCGACTGACCGCACATATGAGAGACTCAAGGATCAGTCAAAAAGTAGTCCAGTTGGGAGTAGGCTTGATGGGGATGTGAAAAAAAGTATAATCCCTGTCTCTGGGATGGAAGGTGCGCCAAGTATCATGTATAGCTAAGCTCCTAAGGCAATAGCCAATGTTTTTGATATGTTTTCTGGATATTGTCTAGGTTCCCCCAGAGGTGTCCACACTAGGGTCCAGGGGTACGTTAAAATCCCCTCCCATAATGAGGGAGCCCTTTTTACAGTCTAGCGTAGTGTTTGTTGTTGCACGAATAAATGTATGTTGCGCTGAGTTAGGCACATGTACATTAACTATTGTAATCGGTCTACCAAACAGCAGACCAATGAGTATCAGCTGCCTGCCGTCATGATCCCTTTCAATTTGTAACAACTGAAACGGTATGTTCTTATGAATGCGGAATCTGACTTCACATTTTTTGGGGGGGCCTGATGAGAAAAACATTGTGTTGTATGTCTGAGAAGACCATCTAGGCTCCTTCCCCTTTTTAAAGTGGGTTTCTTGTATTAAACAATATCCCCTCTGAGCCTGGTAAACTCCCTAAGTGCCATGGATCTTTTTTCTGGTAGGTTAAGGCCCTTGACATTTAACGTTATAAAATTAAATTTCCGTAATTGAGAAGTCATTTTATGTCACAAGATGTGACTGGGATATGAGGAAAGAGGTAGGGAGGAATGAGCTCTAGAGGAGAGGAAAAAATAAGGGGGGGGTGGAAGGGGGAGGAACACAAATATACAATGATAAAAGATGTATATTTTAAACTGTTCAAATACCCGTAAGATACACTAAGTACGGGCAGCGGGAAAAAATATAGAATAAAGAAAGGAAGAAAGCGGAAGACAGGAAAGGGGAAAGATATGTGTTATGGATAAGGGAAGTAAGTAATTGAAGAATAGGAAATATTAAAGAGTAAGGTAGGCATATAGGGGTTGTGCTAAAGACCTGCAGGGTCCATAAAGAATAAGCTGACTAAGTGGTAAGTAACTTTTAGAGCAATCAGCCTATCGGTAAAATAGAGTTAAGCTCAGGAGATGGGAATGTTAGTTGTGAGGAGGATGTACCAAATATCTATCACTTTGCGCTATCTTAGGGTGAGGTAAAGAGAGTAACCACCCGTCTAGGAGTGAAGGGAGATAAAAGTAGTACTCGACCTCTGTTTTTATGCAAAATACTGATGCATGTGAATGTAATTAAGATCTAACAGGTGTCGAACAACCAGTTCCCCATAGCAGGTAGCGATTGCCTTAATGCCACGGGTAATATGAGGGAATCCCCTCATATGGTGGTGAATCCCTCTTTAATTGTATACAAAATAGTTGCAGCATGTACCAAATCTCATCATAGACAAGTGTCCTTACTAAAATTATTAAGCTTTCAGCTGCACTAATTAGACATTACATAAAGATCTAGTCCCTCCATGTATTTAAAGTGAGCCTACTCTATATGCTGAGTGACTGGTAATGCCTGATAAGTTCCGTGAGAGGGCAACCCGTCTCCTCATCCCATCAAGCAAACCTAGGGTGCCTCCCCGAAAGACAGGGAGATTGAACAACACCCACTCTCTGCAAAGGAAGAATGGTTAAAGAAATGCAAACGTCAAACCTTATATAGTAGGTTTTAAAAAATTACACTTTATTGAACATATATGCAAAAAGACATTACCATGAGTGGAATGGTGTAAATAGTATCGGGGAATGGGTATATTCACTTCCAAACTTGTTATTCAAAACTATTTACCTTGCATCCACCCATTATTAAAAAAGAGAGAGAGATACATACTGCTGTGTAGAATAATGGGAAATGTCACTTCCAAGATTCTAATGATATAAAGCCAGTATTGTGTACTATCTCATGAATTAAAATTATAAGGGCTAGAGACCTGGTATACTATGGTCCAGTCTAAGTAGATTAGGGTACTTAAGGTCAGAAATGCTCAGAACAATATTCGTGTATTGGTAAACCAGTATTCACACTGATTATATCAGCAGGTAGTCAGATTCACATTCTTATTTTCACATGCCAGTATTCACACTGATTATGTACTCTGACTATGCGCTCAAAGGCGTCCTCCTACCTGCGTACTGCTTTGATTAAACAAAGTCAGCCGATTTCTGACTGAATCCCTAAAGAGTCAACTAAATAATCATTCCATACATATAGCAATTCACAATCACCAAACAGCACACGCTAAGAGTGTAGATACATATTACTCTCAGGTTAGATTCAATTGTGTGGTCTATGTGGGATATCGTGCATACCATCTAATCATAAAATTAATTCAAATGAGTTAGCAGGGATATACCCGTCAGAACGCCAAGGCGTTAATGTGCAGACCCCTATTAGGGGAATCCGTATGGTATGACAACAAACCCCCGGGCAGTGTCAATTACAAGTTTTTAAATGCCCGCTAGAAGTGAGCTAAGTATGGAGAGTTAGGACTCGTTGTGTACCAAGCTCCGCCCGCGGGCATTTAAAAACTTGTAATTGACACTGCCCGGGGGTTTGTTGTCATACCATACGGATTCCCCTAATAGGGGTCTGCACATTAACGCCTTGGCGTTCTGACGGGTATATCCCTGCTAACTCATTTGAATTAATTTTATGATTAGATGGTATGCACGATATCCCACATAGACCACACAATTGAATCTAACCTGAGAGTAATATGTATCTACACTCTTAGCGTGTGCTGTTTGGTGATTGTGAATTGCTATATGTATGGAATGATTATTTAGTTGACTCTTTAGGGATTCAGTCAGAAATCGGCTGACTTTGTTTAATCAAAGCAGTACGCAGGTAGGAGGACGCCTTTGAGCGCATAGTCAGAGTACATAATCAGTGTGAATACTAGCATGTGAAAATAAGAATGTGAATCTGACCACCTGCTGATATAATCAGTGTGAATACTGGTTTATCAATACACGAATATTGTCCTGAGCATTTCTGACCTCAAGTACCCTAATCTACTTAGACTGGACCATAGTATACCAGGTCTCTAGCCCTTATAATTTTAATTCATGAGATAGTACACAATACTGGCTTTATATCATTAGAATCTTGGAAGTGACATTTCCCATTATTCTACACAGCAGTATGTATCTCTCTCTCTTTTTTAATAATGGGTGGATGCAAGGTAAATAGTTTTGAATAACAAGTTTGGAAGTGAATATACCCATTCCCCGATACTATTTACACCATTCCACTCATGGTAATGTCTTTTTGCATATATGTTCAATAAAGTGTAATTTTTTAAAACCTACTATATATCATTATCTAGTGTATAATTCTGCACTTGGCTTAAACGCCACAAATCCCCTCACTTTCCCTAATCTTACTCTAAACGTCAAACCTTGTAACATTGAGAAAAGAGAAAAACACAATGGCATATAAAACCACAACATTTTGAGTACTCATACATATCGAACATTTGTACTTATCTGCTAAACCAGATTCTCATGACGTGTAAAACATCTAAGCACAAGTCTCTAGTCCTTAATACAAACAGCCAGTGATAGTATCAGGTGTCCTTAGTTAGCTGCATCTCTGGCTCCAAGGAGTTAACATGCTTGTTTACATTTCCATGATCAGGCTGAAGAGAGGGGTCGGGTATCTCCACCCCCAGTGTGTTGCAAAAGCCAGGTAGATCATCCATGTTACGAAAAGTTACCGTTTGGCCATCCTTAGTAACTATTAAACTCACAGGAAAGCTCCATCTGTAGGCAATGTGATTTGTTCTCAGGACATCAGTGATAAATTTAAGGTCCCTGCGCTTCTGTAGAGTGGTGGGACTGATGTCCGAAAAAATGGATCTGTTAATTCCTGCATGCATGAGTGGCGCCTTTGCTCTAGCATTATACATGATGTCTTCTTTCGCTGCAAAATTGAGAACTTATGTGATTATGTCCCTTGGGGGGGCCTTACCTGCGGGTTTCGGCTTTAGGGCCCTGTGTGCTCTTTCCAATATGACATCAGTGGAATTAGGTGTTCCTTTTACGGTGCAAAAAAGGTCCTGTAAGTATCCATTATGGTCTGTTGAGCCAATAGACTCGGGGACCCCCCTGATTCTTAAGTTATTCCACCTATTGCGGTTGTCCAAATCCTCAACTTTTTCCATTAGATTATATATCAAATTATCTTGATGTTGGACTTGTTTATTGATGTCCTGAACGTCATTGTATAATGTTCCATGTGCTTCCTCTAATGTAGTTACTCATCTAGCGACTTTGTTGATGTCCTTGCGGATCTCGCCAAAAAGACCTTTTACCTCTTTCAGGACCTCTTTAATGTCATCTTTAGAGGAGAGCATTTTTAGATCCTCTCTTGTGAGGCTAGTGTCCTGTTGGCACTGGGAATCTAATGTTTGTGTTGAGGTGTCTTTTTCCAGGTGATCTGTACTGTCCTCTACAGCAGTGTCCTGCAATTTGACATAGTGGGTCATGGTTGCTGTTTTATTTATTTTATCCATTTTGGGAATCCTTTTTAATGGCATGTCTGTTCTCATATAAATCTGGGCCCAAATAATCTGTAGCGGGTGCTCTATACTGTTGTGCCTGATATGTTTAGTGCGTGGTCTAGATCCAGGGTTTTGCAAATCAACTATAACCCTCTGCTCCCAGAACGATAGAGATGAGAGGTGCTCAGCAGAGAGTAGAGTACTGGATGCCCTCTATCAGAAGATGTATGCTAACCACAGCGGGCCGTGAAAAATGTGAGCTTTTATATTTTTAAGGGAGGCCTATGTAATACTGGCCGTTAGGCAGCCCTCTCAGTACATGTGGTTAAATGTGCGTACTAGGGGATATCCACAGATGTCAAGGCCCAAGAAGTGAAATAAAGGCCAGTGTCTTACCTCACAGCTGTGGTCGAGGAGAAAGCAGAGCAGCCTTTTCTGTGGGATATAATCGTTGCTATGTGATGCCGCTGCATAGCGGGCATTTCGGATTATCCCCAACCACTGATGCGATCCTCTCCTGCAGCCTCTCGACTAAGCACACGGGTCAGTATGCAAGCAGGCTGTATGTGTGGGCCATTCAAGTGGGTGCAATGGACTCCGCAGAGTGCTCTTTCAATGTGAGGTAATACCCTGAGGTCCCAACGGTTATCAGGAGAGATGGCTGGCAGATTAGTGGTGATGACGTCAGCTAAGGCCCCAAAAATGGCAGGTCTCTAAGTGCTCAGTTGCAGCTGCTGGTAGATAAATTCTAGGCACAACTGCGTCCTCCCCACTTTAGCGTGAGTGTTCTTACAGGTTTGCAAGATAAGGTTTGTAGGCTAAGTGCTCATTTTGTGAGCCTGCAGGTCTTATAGCAACAGAGCCAACTTATTCTGCGGCCATCTTCATGCGTGGCCAGACTCTGCCCCCCTAGATTTATTTTAATTATATTTAAGTTAGGGGGTGTTAGGGTTAGGGTTAGACTTAGGTTTAGGGGTCAATAAATTTAGTATAGTGGCGGCGACGTTGGGGGCGGCAGATTAAGGGTTAAAAAATGTAGGTAGGTGACGGCAATGTTAGAGACAGCAGATAAGGGGTTAATAATATTTAATTAGTGTTTGTGGTGCAGGAGTGCGGCGGTTTAGGGGTTAGTAGGTTTATTATAGTGGCAGCAATGTCCGGAGCGGCAGATTAGGGGTTAATAATTTTATTTTAGTGTTTGCGATGTGGGAGGCCCTTGGTTTAGGGGTTAATAGGTAGTTTATGGGTGTTAGTGTACTTTTTGGCACTTTAGTTATGACTTTTATGCTACAGCTTTGTAGTGTAAAACTCATAACTACTGACTTTAGATTGCGTTACGAATCTTGCGGTATAGGCTGTACCGCTCACTTTTTGGCCTCCCAGAAAAAGCTTGTAATATCGGCACTATGGAAGTTTCATTGAAAAAAGACTTTACGCAAATTGCGTAAGTTAATTTGCATTACGGCCAAAAAAAGTGTGCGGTACAGCTTTTTTGACAAGACTCGTATTAGCAGCGGTAGTGAAAAAGCAGCGTTATAACCCATAACGACTGCTTTTTCACTCATAACGCAAAACTCGTAATCTAGCCAATAGTTTATTAAACAAAATAAATAATAAGCAATATTTGAATAACGCAAATCAATAAACATACATCATTACAATGATTACATGATTATCAGGTTAGTAGTAAAGAAAACAAGCACTAAATGATTTTATAGCTGGCAAAAATCAGGTAAGCTAATAATCATGGCAAACCATAAGACATTTATATTATTACCAGATTCCTTATTGACCCAGTGTTATTGTTGACATATAAGACCAGGTTAACAGGAATTACCTAAAAAACATATTTGTGACTATAAAGGGCAAACCAGAATTGATTAACAATTTCAGTAAGAAAACTTTGAATATATATATATATGAAGAGCATAAATTTTAGTTTCAGTGTAAATAGACCCTCATAGGTTACCCCTTGACACTCTCTTGCCATTATCCTGACTTGTCTGTCTGGTCAGCTTAGCCTCCCATATCCTCTGGACACGGTGGGCCCCATTACATATGCGGCGTCACCCGCAAAAGCCGGCGACGCCGGTTTTTGCGCGGGTTTAGTATCCTATATATAACCTGTTCCAAATTATTATGCAAATTCTATTTCAGTGTCACAAAGATTAAATATTTTTTTTTCAGTTTAACTCATGGATGGCATTGTGTCTCAGGGCTCTTTTGATCACTGAAAACAATCTCGGACACCTGTGATAATTAGATTGCCAGGTGAGCCCAATTAAAGGAAAAACTACTAAAGGAGGGTGTTCCACATTATTAAGCAGAGCACCATTTTCAAGCAATATGAGGAAGAAAAAGGATCTCTCGGCTGCAGAAAAGAGTGAAATAGTTCAATGCCTTGGACGAGATATGAAAACATTAGATATTTCACAAAAAAGTAAGCGTGATCATTGCACTATTAAGAGATTTGTAGCTGATTCAGAGCACAGACGGGTTCATGCAGATAAAGGCATATTGAGGAAGATTTCTGCCAGATCCATGCATCGGATCAAGAGAGCAGCTGCTAAAATACCATTACATAGCAGCAAACAGATATTTGAAGCTGCTGGTGCCTCTGGAGTCCCACGGACATCAAGGTATAGAGTCCTCCAGAGTCTTGCAAATGTGCATAAACCTTCCATTCGGCCACCACTTACCAATGCTCACAAGCAGAAACGGCTGCACTGGGCAGAAAAATACATGAAGACTAATTTTTAAACAGTGCTGTTCACTGATGAATGCCATGCAACCCTAGATGGTCCAGATGGATGGAGTAGTGGATGGTTGGGGGATGGCCACCCTGTTCCAACAAGGCTGCGATGTCAGCAAGGCGGTGGTGGAGTCATGTTTTAGGCCGTAATCATGGAAAGAGAGTTGGTCATCCCCTTTAGGGTCCCCGAAGGTGTAAAGATGACCTCTGCAAAGTATGTGGAGTTCCTGACTGACCACTTCCTTCCCTGGTACAGAAGGAAGAACTATGCTTTCCGTAATAAAATCATCTTCATGCCTGACAATGCACCATCTCATGCTGCAAGGAATACCTCTGCATCAATGGCTGCTATGGGGATAAAAGGAGAGAAAGTCATGGTGTGGCCTCCATCCTCCCCTGACCTCAATCCTATTGAGAACCTTTGGAGCATCCTCAAGCAAAAGATCTATGAGGGTGGGAGGCAGTTTACATCCAAACAGCAGCTCTGGGAGACTATTCTGACATCTTGCAAACAAATTCAAGCAGAAACTGTCCAAAAACTCACAAGTTCAATGGATGCAAGACTTGTGAAGCTGCTATCAAATAAGGGGTCCTATGTTAAAATGTAACGTGACCTGTTAAAATGTTTAAAAAGTTAAAATGTTGTTCAAAGTTTGATTGAAATAGCTTTTGATTTCAGTAAATATGCTGCAAACACAACAAATGACAATTTTCAGTTCTTTACAACCTATAAAGTGTTTTGAAACTTACTGTGCGTAATAATTTGGAACAGTGCATTGTAAGTTTTTTATTTAAAAAAAAAATACTGTTATCATTAGGAGGTTTGTTCAATAAAATTTGAATTGTACCCTTAATAGTTGATAACATGAGAATTATGCTGACTATTGCTTACATCAATTATTTAGGTAAATGAGAAAGATATCATTGGCATAATAATTTGGAACAAGGTGTACAGCACCGCATATAAATGCGGCACGTATATTTCACCCGTCACCCGCAATTTTTACACCCATAGGCTAACATGAGACCGCATAGCAAATTAGTATCCAATATTCAGCGCAAGGACTTACATGACTAAAATGGAGAAATCTTACTCCATTTTTACCTCGCCATAAAAGGCAGCCATAGCAAGCCTTGCGCTGAGTATGGGAGCACCGTAACTCCCGAAAATGCCTGCAAAAATAAATTAACACCTAACGCATGTGCAATGTCTATCTACCTGTCAACCACAATCCCCCACCGCAATAGCTAATAAAGTGTATTAACCCCTATATCCGCCATCAAACCCACACCGCAAGTAATAACTAAATTATTAACTCCTAAATCCGCCAACCCCATGGAGTGTGGAGGATCCATGGAGCGTGAAGGATCCTCTTCATACGATCTTCGCCACACACTGGATAGAGAATTCAACGGACACAATTAAAAATCGCTATTCAAATCAGCCAATAGAATTTCAGTAGCTCTCATTCTATTGGCTGATTTGAACAGCCAATAGGATTTGAGTAGCTTTCATCCTATTGGCTGATTTGAATTTGAAGAATCAAATTCGCCATTAGGAATTCAAGGGACGCCATTTTTAATCGCTTACCTTGAATTCTCTATCCAGTGTGCGGCGAAGATCGTACGAAGAGGATCCTCCACGCTCCATGGCTCTGTGGTCGCCGGTCTTCAGTTCAGCTCCGCGGTCTTCAGTCTTCAGCTCCGTGAAGGATGTTCCAGGAAGAAGAAAGAAGAGGTCGCCACTTGGAAGAAGACTTCACCGCCTGGAACAGGACCTTCTCCGCCGGACTTCAGGAATGGTGAGTAGCATCCTGGGGATTAGACTTTTTGGGGGTTAAATTTTATTTAGATAGGGTGGGCAGTAAAAGAGCTAAATGCCCAACAAATGCTCTTTTCAGGGCAATGGGTAGTTTAGGGTTTTTAGTGTTAGGTTATTTTATTTGGAGGGGTTTGGTGGGTGGGCTTTGTGTATTTTGTAGTAAAAGAACTGATTATCTTGGGGCAATGCCCTGTAAAAAGCCCTTATAAGGGCTACTGTCAGTTTATTAGAGTAGGGTTTTTTTTTATTTGGGGGGGAGCTTTTTTATTTTCATAGGGATCAGGTATAATTTTTTAAAATTTAGTAATTTTCTTTTTTATTTTATGTAATCTTAGATTTTTTTTATTTTATGTAATTGTATCTTAAAGGGACAGTCTACTCCAGAATTTTTATTAGACTGACCCTTTAATTTATACTTAGTTTATTTTTATTTTTAAAGTAGTGTTAGTTTTTTTTAAATTTAATAGTAACTTAGTATTTTGTAAATTAGGTAATTTGGGTTAATTTAGGGGGTGTTAGGTTAGGGGGTGTTAGGTTAGGGGTTAGGTTTATTGCCTTGTGGGCTTTGGCAGTTTAGGGGTTAATACTTTAATAGGTTTATTGCGTTGTGGGTTAAAGGCGGATAAGGAGTTAATAGTTTTAATAGGTAGTTTGCATTGTGGGTTAATGGTGGATTAGGGGTTAATAGTTTTAATAGGTAGTTTGCGTTGAGGGTTAATGGCGGATTATGGGTTAATGGTTTTAATAGGTAGTTTGAGATGTTGGGGTTGGTGGATTTAGGGGTTAATAATTGAGTTATTAATTGCGGTGTGGGTTTGATGGCTGATATAGGGGTTAATAGTTTAATTAGGCTTAATGTGTTGTAGGGGGTTGTCGGTTTAGGGGTTAATACATTTAGTATTAGTAGTGAGAGGGGGGATTGCGAATATAGGGGTTTTTACGTGTCAGGCTTATTTTTGTGAGGCGTGTTAGACTTTTACGGGAGATTTTATATTTTCTTTACTTTTCTTAGGCGCCGGCAGTTTCTAAAGTGCCGTAAGTCACTGGCGACTCCAGAAATTCGTATTTACGTTCATTTCTGGACATCACTAGTTTATCAGACTTACGGCACTTTATAAACTGCCGGCGGGGTTTATGTAATACCCCAATGTGCGAGGTGAAATTACGGGTGGCACGGGTTGCAGCGCTTGCGCTGAAGCCTGCGCCGTATATCTAATCTCGCCCGGTGTGGTCATCATGCACACTCAGTGTGGCCCCTTGTGCCATCTGCTTGTGTCCCCTTGTGCCCCACTTTTGTGGGTGAGTGTGTATTTTATCTAAAACTTTTAACTCCACCCAACTGATGAAGGTTAGGTTCACATAAAGGATTGGCTAACACTAATTACAGATTAATTAACATTTTTGTTAATGAGCTAAGATTTAGCAGTTAAAAACATTTTCCCTCAGAAGATGGCACTCTTCACTAAGATTTAATAGACAAATATGTATTTTGTAAATATATTGTGAAAAAACGTCAGTATCTGTATTTGACCGTTAACCAAGGTTGAACCCCACTAATGTTTATAGACTAAGAGACTAACTGTAATCATGAATGAATAACATCTGGGATATTTGTGGATATTTATACCAATAATGTAATGATAAGAATCATGCAGCTATGTTGTTTGTTATGCAAAAAATGACTAACAAGATCTTAGAAAGAGGGAAAGGAATAATATTGATTGGAGGTGATTTCAAATTACCTTTAGATCATGGTGTCGACACCTCAGGAAGCATCTCGAGTGCCCCCCCAAAAAGAAATTAGAAATTTTAACAAAATGCTTTAGACATTGGCAGTCCATGAAGTCTGGTGCATATATTATCCACAAACAAAGGATTACACCTTCTATTTGCACCCCCACTGATCCTACTCCCGTATCAACTACTTTCTAATCGATCAAATGCGATTAGCCTTAGTTAAGTTCTCAAGAATTCTGTCTAGTGTGTGGACAGATCATGCACCTGTAAACTGTTTGTTAGAATGGCCAGACGCTCTGTTGTCAACATTTCAATGGAAATTAGATGACAGCTTTTTTAGAGGATGTGCTGGTTAAACATGATCTGGAGAAAACTCTTTCTGAGTATTTCCATTTTAAAATGTCAGATCAACTTAATGAAACAACAATTTCAGAAGTACATAAGTGTGTGCTCAGAGGGGAACTTATAAAAATCAGGGCCAAAAAAACTTAAAAATCAAAGGGAAAAGTATAATGTCTTAAAGGGATACTAACCCCACATTTTTTCTTTCATGATTCAGATAGAGCATGCAATTTTAAGCAACTTTCTAATTTACTCCTATTATCAATTTTTCTTTGTTCTCATGTTATCTTGATTTGAAAAAGCAGTAATAAAAGGTTAGGAGCCAGCCCATTTTTTAGTTCAGCACCTTGGTAGAGCTGCTGATTGGTTTGCTACATTTAGCCACAAATCAGCAAGTGCTACCCATGTGCTGAACAAAAAATGGTCTGGCTCTAAAGCTTACAGTACTGCTTTTTCAAATCAAGATAGCATGAGAACAAAGAAAAATTGATAATAGGAGTAAATTAGAAAGGTGCTTAAAATCTCATGCTCTATCTGAATCATGAAAGAAAGAAAAATGGGTTTAGTATCCCTTTAATTAAAGTAATAGATCGGCTAGAGTAACACAGAATGAAAATCCAATCTCTCACAAGCACAACAACAAAAGCAGGCTTTATTCTTAAAACAAAAAAATAATGAACAAGGTAATAAGGCAGGGTGCTTACTGGCCAGAGCATTGAAATGTAATCAACTAAAAACATTAATTCCTAGAACCAAATCTAGTACAGGGGAAATCAAAGCAGACAGCATAGCAATAGAAGAAACTTTGAAAGATTATTAAGGGCATTGAGATACTCCTCTCAAAGAATATTAATTAGCATTAATATGCTGATGATACTCGCATCACTCTTGCCAAGATTGATCAATCACTAGCAGCCTTATTGCAAGAAATAGAGGCATAAGGGAGATTGTCCAATTTTCATCTCAACCTCACTAAATTGAAGATGCTAAACATCTCTACACCAAACACAGAGGTGGAAATAATAGCTTCTATATGTCCTCTTACTAATTAAGCTCACAAACTCTTTGATTTGCATGGCTCCCATAGCACAAAGGCTTCAGAGAAAAATCTGCAAAAAGTTTCAGATGCTTTAACAATCTAGCTAAATTAAAAATTCCTAACCTAAGTACAGTTCTTAGACAATACCATTAAATCTGAAGAAGTTGCTAAAGCTATAAAAAGAAATACCCTCTGGGAAAAGCCCAGGACCTGACAGTTTTGGAGCAAAATATTATAAAACTTTCCAACATATGTTAATCCCCCATTTGGTTAAGTTACTCTTAAGGTCCTTCAATAGCTTTCATATACTTGCTCCCGGAATACCCTAATGGTTTTGGTCTCTACTGACAGGGTTGACTGGGGATTCCAAGGGTGGTCCTGTCAAGAATGAACTTTGAACAGAACATTTTAAAAAAAATATTTCCCTTTACTTAAACCCAACAGCTAAGGTAAGAGTTAATGGTATTATTTCTAATAATTTTACAATTAAGAACAGAATGAGACATGGCGGCCCCCTGTATCCGCTCTTTTTTGTTCTGTCAATAGAGATCTTGGCCCAGAAAATCTGAAAAAAACCCCACCTTATTAAAGGCATTGAGGTACAGGATATTGAATGTAAATTAGCATTATATGCTAATGATATTCTCAACACTTTTGCCAAGGTTGATCTATCACTACCAGCCATATTTCAAGAAATAGAGTCATAAGGGATATTGTCCAATTTTCATCTCAACCTCACTAAATTGGAGATGCTAAACATCTCTATACCAAACACAGAGATGGAAATAATAGCTTCTATATGTCCTCTTACTAATTAACAACACAAACTCAAATACTTAGGAACACATATGACAGCTGATCATGGTGACCTTTTCCCAACCAACTATGATATTTTACATTGTTTGTTAATAACAGACATCACATTTGCAAAATAAATCATTATCTTGGCTGGGTAGAGTTCACATTATCAGACATCACCTTTCAAAACTTCAAAAATTAATTAATATGGGGCAGTATTAAGCCTAGAGTTTGCAAAGAAACTTTATACCTACCTAGACATAAAGTGGGGTTGGGAGTCCCAAACCTGAATAAGTATAGGGAAGCTGTACTACTAAAACCATTGATAGAATGGTGTTCCCACTCTGAACATAAAGCTTGGATTAGATTAGAGGGTAATATTTTTCAAATGAGCAATATAGCCCATTGGCCTAGACCTCAGCAGATTAAAGAACAGAAACTATCAAAGACTTTCCCTTACTAACTGAGTTTTTTGTTGCATGGGGCAAATTATTGAACTAGTACATACATCTCAACTATAATTTCACCAATGCTAACATACATATATAACCCTGAATTACCCATTAGAGCTGCTCCCACACCCTATAATTCAAGGTATATTAGCAAATGCATCTTTCATAGTCTTTTCACAGATAATAAATTAAAAATGCAGAAAGGCCTAGAAGAGATGGATGAGGAAATAGTTTTTCTGATTTTCTTATGCACAAATCTCTTACTATTTTAGCTCTTGTAAGCACAAATTAAACCTGACTATACAACTGATTCCTTTTGATAACCGCTGCCTGATTACCCCCCACCTAGATATCTTGTTTCCCTTAAATACCAAATATTCTAGGAGACGGAACCACTATGTCAGCTTATGCTTATAAGTGGAATAGGGAGCTGTGACTAAATTTGTCACGAAACGATTTTGGATAAGTTCTTCAATAGCCATAAATCAGTTTCAATCTCAGCAAAGATACATAATCTAATTATAAATTCCTCTCTCAATGGTACTTAACACCAATTAAAATTAAGTCAATATGCAACAAAACAAATGAGGAAGGGGTGCGAAGAAGAAGCCAACTTTCTCCATATATGGTAGAGATGTGAGAAACGGGGCTCTTTCTGGCAGGATATTTTATTACATATTAATAAAATACTATCTATCCACTCTACTATTCATTCTACTTCTTTTTCTATTCAGTTTTTCCTTATCACATGGTTTCCTACTATAAAGCAGACAACCCCTATATTGCATACCAAATGGAATCATAATATGTAATGGCACTGTTAAAGCATTATAACATTCTACCCTATTTTTTTAATTATTTACTTTACATATGCTACTAGATGAATATAAATGATTAAACAAGTTACTCTATGCTATATTTAAAACGAGTTAAATAAAAACTGAGCTTTATATACAATGTCAAAACAAGAATGGTTAAACTATACTTCTGACAGCATTATTAATTTAAAAAATAATGTTGTTGATTTAAGTTGAAATTGGTCAAAGTTACAAATAAATGCATTTTCAAAATAGTTAAGGCCATAAATATTTAATACACCTCTTAATTGTTTTCACTGGCACTTGCTAAAATTATGCAATCACACAATCTTTAGAAGTGCAACATAAACAACCCAAGTGGGACTTGAGCCCACAAACCCCAGTTTTGGCGGCTGATGCCCTATCCATTAGGCCACTGGGCCCCTACATCTTTTTACGTATCTTCAAAGCCATAAAAAAAGAATAATAATCAAAATTAAAACAGTTTTTTTCTTTGATTGGAAAAGGTTAAGTTTATAGTAATTGCTTTTAACTCAGTTCTGAAGTTCTACTCCATCCTAACCGCGCCAGGCTTTAGCCCCGTTAGAACGCAGTAGAACGTCCTAGTGGTTTGGCTGTCCTAAAGCCAACGGTGCTTCCAGGATGTGATCGCGAACTGGAGAGTGTGCATAGCATCATAGGGCCATGCCCTGACCCAATCCCATCATTGAAATCTCGCAACCGCGTGCACGATTGCGGGATTTCAATTTGTTTACATCGAAACGTTGTTGCGATGTAGACAAAGTAACCCTGTCATCAAAAGCTTAATATAAATGGGGGGAGGAGCCTGCTGCATGCGTGAGGATGGCAGCAGAGACCTGAAGCTCCGTAAAAAAGTCTCCCTGCCGGAATGAAGATATAGCTAAAATGCCTTGATAAATTGCAAGGAGCTATTATATTATTCCCCCTTCTATTTTGCAAACAAACCGCTTTTGCTACAGCAAGAAAAAATTTGACTCCTAATACAAGTACTTTACCTGGGGAAAAGCCAGGTTGGCGTGTGACGTCAGCGGCCTCAGGTAGCGGAGAGGACAAGCGGCACTGTAAGAGCGCGGGCTGCGTTCACAGACTACCCTCAAGGAATTGGTGCAATAGAAGAGCGGCACAGATACCGGACACCCGGGAGGAGGTGAGAGATAAGCGGCCCGCTGAATCGGCCCAGAAGAAAACCCTGGGGGCAAAAAAAAAAAAAATAGAAGTGCGGTAAAAACCCATAGTGACACGGAGAAAGGGCAACGCACAGAAGTCCAGGAGAGAATCGTCAATCGGGACGTTAAGGAGCAGCTGAGTAGCGCTTATCCTGATATAAATTTGTATTGTACAAACAAACTGGTCTGCTACGGCAAAAAAGAAATTGGACCTTTAATATAAGCTTCTTACCTGGGAAGAGGCCGGGAGGACGGGTGACGCCGGCGACTCCCGGGGGAGGACAAGCGGCATTGGAAGAGCACGAGTTGCGCTCACAAAAATATCCCCAGGAATTGGAAAATCAGCAGGGCGGCATAGACTCCGGACAATAGGGAGCAGGAACCCCTTGGAGGATTAGGGGCAACAAACAGCCCCTGATATTCTGAGCCTAGAAGTTGAATTTTGCCCTCAACCTCTTTTCGGAGAGACGTAAGGAGCCTGAACAGGTAAATACCAATACATGTCCCAGAGAGATTTGCTTATTGTGAAATTTTGGGCTGTATAAGGAAGAAGAGTAGTGGGGACACCAGCAATAAAGGCTAAATCTCGACATAAAGATATAAACAAACCGATACCCTGAAAAGAAGGAGGAAAAGAGAAAAAAAAAGAAGGAAAGAGAAGAAAAATAACCTTTAAAGGGGGATAAAAAGGGCAAATTGCAAACAGTAACCTACTCAGATCACTATATTTAAAAGTAACACTGCTCAGGTGCTGACTAGCACGGTGTACCTGATTTTTATAAGTCTTTCTGAGAAATTTCTGAAGAAGTGAGCCCTGCTGTCCTCCTAATCCTTAGGGCTTTAATAAAAAGAGCTAGATTTTCTACCAAAAAGGAGAAAAAAAAGACTTTTTGAAATAATATTAGCCCAATCGCATATTATCTATGATATTCAAAATAAACTTGCAGACCTAGAAGACAGGTCTAGAAGGGAGAACCTGAGAATAAAAGGTATCCCTGAAGAGATCAAAGCAGAAGAACTTAAAACCTTTACACAAAACGTCTTCTGTTCTCTTGGCTTGAATTTACAGAGCAGAGAAATAAACATAGTCAGAATTCATAGATTAGCAAGCCAGGGCCCAACAGGGAGGCCAAGAGATGTGATATTAAAATTACAAGAATTCGAAATAAAAGAGCAAATATTAAGAATTGCTAAAAAAGAACATGTCCTTAAATTCCAACAATGTAAGCTCCAGATTTTTGCAGATCTGAGCTTGGCAACAACGAGTAAAAGAAGAGAACTTAGATTCCTCACTAGATCCCTGCAATAAAAGGGCATTAGATATAGGGGGACATACACTTTTGGTTTAATTATCACATATAATGGAAATAACCTATAAAAGAAAAGAAGATATCTATCAAATTAATACTAAACTACACCTACAACTTGAGGTCCCTGAGGATTTCGCAAGGTCTACACATGAGGAGAGTAGACAAAGCCACTCTACGGCCAAGGAACATAATAAGAATCATTGGGAGGAGATCAGAAGGAAAAAGAAGGACTTCTCAAGACAAAATATTTTAGCAGCACCTTCAACATAATTATAGAAGATTCATTCCGGAAGAAGGACTGATTAGTATAACTGTTTTGCATTTTAAATATGAGGATAAGCTCCTTATGAGATTATAGATAGGGAACACTTTTTTTTTTTTTTTTGCACAAACATTTTTTCTTGTACAAATTTTTTCTTTTTTTTTTTTTTTTGCCGGGCACTGTGGCTAGTGCCTATAACCCAAGTTACTTGGGAGGCTGAGGCTTTTTTTTTTTTTTCTCTTCCTAACACAAGACACACTTCAACATAGAAGGCAAGACCGTCCCTAAAACTTTTTATCACTATATTTATTTACTTTTTTTAAGCAGAACACAGGATCACCTTATCACGAGGGCTGCTGGTTTTTGTTGTTTGTTTTTCAGCACTAGACACACTTTAACTCGGAAGGGAAGTCTTGGAAGGCTAGACCTTCCCTAAAAAAAAAAAAAAAATTTTTCACGGTACTTAACTATTTTAAAACTTTTTTTTTTTTTTTTTTTTTAACACTAGACTCACTTTACCTTGGAAGGCAAGACCTTCCCCCCAAAATTTTTTTTTTTCTTTTCTCTCACGGTATCAAATATTATATTTTTTATATTGGAAGGCAAGACCTTCCCCAAAAACTTCTTCATGGTATTTAAGTTCTTTTTTTTTTTCTCTTTCTATAAAAGAAAAGGTAATAATTCCGCCAGGGAGGAATGTCTATCCCTTGTTCTTAAACTTCGTTTTTATGTTTTTTTTCTTTTTTTTGTTATTATTTTTATTAATGTCTATGCTAAGAGCTAGATTGATTTTCTTAGAGTTTAATAGAATCACCTATGGTTTAAAATATATAACGTTCCAGTTGAGGGGGGGAAACGGAAGGCTTTCATGGATACTCTTCTGGAGAGTCTTTAAATGACTGATATACAATTTATTTCTATAAATGCCAAAGGGCTAAATACTCCCCAGAAGAGATCCATCGCACTAAGGGAGATGGAGAAATTGAAAGGGGATATTTTATTATTTCAAGAAACTCACTTTAGAAGAAATAAAGAACCCAAGTTTATTAATGAAAAATATAACTCATGTTATTCGGCTTCGGACAGAGCCAGGAGGAATGGAGTCTGCATATTAGTACATAAAAAATTGAATTTTCAACTAAAAGACCAAATAAAAGATAAAGAAGGAAGATATATAGGAATAAAAGGGAATTTACAGGGGGAACCCGTGACTATCTTTAATCTATATGGCCCGAACACGAAACAGAATATATTTTTTAAGAAGATTCTTAACCCCATCTTGGATTTTCAAGAAGGGACTACAGTAATGGGGGGCAATTTTAATGTGACATTGGACCCAAATTTAGATAATTCAAAAAAAAATCTTCTACGCCTAAATATATTATAAAACAAGTTAATAAAAGCTTAGACCAACTAGCCCTACACGATGTATGGAGATTATTTCACCCGGACCAAAGAGATTATACTTTTTTTTCTCACCCACACGCATCTTATTCTAGATTAGATTATTTTTGTTTGGATCTTAATGGATTAACTAAGATAGTGGAACTAGAAATCTTTCCAATAACTTGGTCAGATCACGCTCCGGTAAGTTTGAAGTTAAACTGGGGATCCTGGGAAGACAAACAGTATAATTGGAGACTAGATGATGCTATATTAAAGAAACAAGAAGATAAGGATAATATTGCTGGATTATTGACAGAATACTTTAATATCAATAATACAGACGATATCTCATCCTCAATTCTCTGGGACGCACACAAATGCGTTATGCGTGGAGAACTAATTAAACTTAGAAGTACTCAAAAAAAGATAAGAGAAAGACAGTTCTGGGAAACAATGAATAGAATATACGTTCTGGAGAAAAGCCACAAACAATCCCCAGGAAATAAAAATATTTTAGAGGAACTAGTGAAAGAAAGAAAGTCCATACAGGAATATTGGTCGAGTATTAATAAAAGAAAAGCAATATGGCTAAAACGTAAATTTTATACAGAAGGGGATAAAAATGGCAGATTATTAGCTAGAGCTATCAAGAAAAAAGAAATAAGTAATGGGATCTAAAAAATAAAGAACGAGAGTAATAAATTATGCAAGAATCAAAAAGAGATTAATACACAATTTGTAAATTTCTACCATTCTCTATACAACTTAGATACTCAAAGAAGTAAGGATTTAGATTGGAGAGCCTATACAAATAAACTTAGTTTAATTAAGGTAACAGAAGAAGAAAATCAAAAATTAGATCAACCAATAAGTCTTCAGGAAATACAGGAAACCATAGAGGGATTAACAGAAGGGAAAGCTCCCGGTCCAGATGGGTTTTCGGCCCTATATTATAAAAATTTTAAAGATATCCTATCCCCATTCTTATGGAAATTATATATTTCAATAGATGAAGGAAAGAAGTTCTCCATAGAAATGCAAGAGGCGAGTATAAGTATGATTCCCAAGACAGGCAAGAACAAGGAGGATGTGAAAAACTTTAGACCTATTTCATTGCTCAATTTGGATTTAAAAATTTATGCTAAGATTATGGCCAACTGGTTAAAATAAATCTTAGAACGAATTATACATCTGGACCAAGTAGGTTTTGTACAGAATAGGGAAGCGAGAGACAATATCATTAAGAATATACATTTATTAGAATTTGTCCAAATAAATAAGATCCCATCGGCGTTCATCTCGGTGGACGCCGAAAAAGCGTTCGACCGGGATAACTGGTCCTTTTTGGAAAATACGTTAAGGCTGTTTGATTTCAATCAGATAACGATTAAGAGAATAATGGCACTATATTCAGATCCATCAGCAAGGATAAAAATAAATGGGAGATCCTCTGATAGTTTTAAAATTCGAAACGGGACAAGACAAGGGTGTCCACTATCATCAAATTCTAGCAGCTCGAATTAGACAAAATTCATATATCAAAGGGATTACCATAGGAAATACGGAGTATAAAACTTCCTTATTTGCGGACTATATCCTCTTGTCCCTGTCCGAGCCGGAAACATCATTGGCAGCCCTCCTAGAAGAACTGAAGGTATTTGGATCAATGTCTAATTTTTTGGCAAATGTGAGTAAGTCAGAAATAATGTATGTGGGAATGGATGTAAAGATGCAAGATATTATAACTAAGGTTTCACCTTTTAAAAGGATGCAGGTACTTAAATATTTAGGTATATATTTGTCTGAATCAATAAGTAAAATATATGACCTTAACTATGGAAATTTTAAAAAAATTATGACAAATGAACTACTGTCATGGTACCCCAAAAAGATTTCATGCATAGGGAGGATAAATATTATCCAGCTGAATGTTCTACCTAGATTTTTATATTTTTTACAGGCTCTCCCTATACATCTTCCAAATAGTTATATGGAAGAACTTCAAAAAATGATTAATAATTACGTTTGGGGCAAAATCCATCCGAGAATTGGGATAACCACTATGTACAGGAAAAGACAAGCAGGGGGTATGGGCTTACCCAATTTAGGAATGTATAGACAAGCATCTATGCTGCAAAGGGTAATAGAGTGGCATACCAAAAAGGATATGAAACTATGGGTGAAATTAGAAGCAGCCCTTCTAGACAGTAGGGAAATATGTAATCAATGTTGGATAAAGGGGAAATTAATGACTCAGAATAATCTACAGGCAAAGGGAATGGTGGGTATACGTACTTCCAAGCTCACCATTATCTTCTAACTATCAAAGAAAAGGAAAAGATAATTAGGCCCTTAACAAAATTAGAGAATCTATGTAATTCAAAAGTGAATATAAAACATATTCTTTCTAAAGCATATGGTATTTTACAAAATAACTTAGATCTCCCCCCTCCATATACTAAAAACTGGCAAAGGGAACTAAATGTGGAAATTAATATTAAAACTTGGATAAAGATTTTTCACAGCACAGCTAAATCTTCTATATCAGCCAGAATGCTAGAACAAAACTTAAAGATTTTAACTAGATGGTACATCACCCCTACTAGAATCAAGAAAATGTATCCACACACCCAAGATAGCTGCTGGAGACTATGTGGGGACAGAGGTTCACTATCCCATATCATGTGGTTTTGCCCAAAGATCAAGCCTTTCTGGGCTAAATTACTTAAAATAGTAGATAATAAGGAAGATAAGAAGAAATTAAATAATTTCCTGACAGCAATACTAAATAATTTGGATTTTAAAAGTAATACACCTAGAAGATATCTCTATCAAATTATGCTTAATAGCGCAAAGAGTTTAATTATAAGTAAATGGAAAACAGCATAAATTCCCACAAAAGAAGAATGGGTTAGAAAAGTTAATGAAAATTTGTTAAATGAGGAATACTTTTATTTATGCATTAACAAATATGAAATCCCCACAGAAGCAAAGGCTATCTGGGATAAGTTAATAAGGGATTCTCCATCTCCCTCAGAAGAAGGGGTAATGGAGGGAGAATAAAGAGAAAGAGATTCTGTTTTTCCATATTTTTCCCGCTACCGTACAAAAACTGGTAATAAGTAAGGTGATCTATGTTTAATGCATATGCATATTTAATCTTGTGCGATGACTTTGTTTTGTCTTTTTTTTTTTTTCTTTTTGTTTTTCAAAAAAAAAAAAAAAAAAAAAAAAGCTTAATATAAATGTTTCCCAAAATACCATTAGGATAATCAAGAATGATTATCCAAATTAGAAAACGAAATACTTTTACGATAATTAAGAATGTGCAAATTAGCAGTCCTTTACATTATACATCTTAATTGTTTTAAATGACACTTGCTAAAGTTATGAAATCTCACAATCTTAAGAAATGCCACAGAAACAACCCAGATGGGAATTGAACCAACAATAACCAAAATACCATTAGGATAATCAAAAATGATTATGCAAATTAGAAAACTTTTACAATTTTTAAAAGGCAATCATTTATTTTAAAAATGTTTTGGGACATAAGTTGTTTAAACAACCTGTCATTCAATAAAGGAATTAGTGCATCAAAACAGCATGTAATATGAAAGAAATTATATTAAATTTGTAAGTCAAAAATGTATACCTATTCTTTCTCTTTGCATTGTTTATTAGATTGCTGAGTATTCCAATAAATTTGATATATATGTGAATTTATTAACCATTATTGACGTCAAATTGTAAGTAAATACTAATGCATAGTTAAACTTAAGTAATAATGCACAAGGATAAAATTAAGCAATAAACATTAAATATTAAAATATGGTTCCCATGTGGTGTAAACGTAAATGTTAAGATAAAGCCGTGTATAATGCTGCCTTGCCATAATTTACAATATTTATAAATACGATTACTTAATACAGTTTACATTTTGTAACTAGATTCTTTATAAGAAAGATTATGCAGAATTCTTTTACAATTTGTTAAAGACAATCATTTATTTTAAAAAGTACTGGGGCAAATGTTGTTTAAACACCTGTCGATCAATAATATTAGTGCATCAAAACAGAATGTAGTTTTAAGATTTTTTACTTATTATTTGACATGTTTATTGTATTTTCTTTTAATATAAATATTATGTTCCCAAAATACCTTTATGGTAAGGTAAGAGAAATGACCCAGGTGGGCTTAACACAACAATCCTAAAGCTCCAGAGGATGATGCTTTATCCATTAGGCCACTGGGCCCCTCCATCTGTTTAAATTTCTTCAAAGACATTAAAAAATTACAAAATGAATAATAGAAATTAAAACTGTTTATGCTTTGATTGGCCACTAATTGGTTACATTTAGCCACCAAAAACTGTTTATGCTTTTAATGGAAGATGCTCATAGTATTTACTTTTAATATAAATATCTTATCTTGTCTAAAAAAATACAATCAAGAAAGATAATGCAAATTAGAATTATTTTACAATACTTTATTTTAAAAATGCCAAAGGACATAAATCATAAACCTGTCAGTCAATAAAGGAATTAGTGCATCAAAAAAGCATGTCATTGTCATATGTTTTACTTATTATTTTACATAATTAATGAAATAAATTATATTAATTTGTAAGACAAAAATGTATACCTATTTTTTCTCTTTATATTGTTTATAAGAATGCTGAGTATTCTAATAAGTTTGATATATATGTGGATTTTTCCACCCTTATTCATGTCAAATTGTAAGTATATACTGTACTTACTGCCTTGCCGTAATTTACTATGTTTAGTAATACATTTTGTATGAGAACTAGATTATTTTTAAACCATATTTTTTCATCCCTTTGTGCAGAATTAAAAAATATAGATGAATATTTAATTACCAAGTTTTGTTTAGTCTTTTACAAATGACGGAGGACAATCATTTTTCATCTATTAGTTGTTATCTAGAAAAAAAGTCAAAACAAGGATTTTTGGCTTATTTTTGTAAGCCAAAAATGTATACCTATTTTTTCTTTTTGTGCTGTTTATTAGATTGCTGAGTATGCTTATATACTTATGCATATGTTCACTTACATGTTAAGATAAAGCCATGTCTTCTAAGAGAAGTATAAAGCTGCCTTGCCGTAATTTACAATGTTTAAAAATACAAGGATTATTTAATACATTTTACATTTTGTATGAAAACTAGAATCTTTTTAAACCATATTTTTTTCTGTTGTTCCTGCAGAATTAAATATTTAAAAAAAATTAATTAGATACATATTTAATTACAAAGTTCTTTAAAGTCTTTTACACATGATAGAGGATAATGATTTACATCTGTTGTTATCTAGAATAAAAAGTCAAAACTTGAATGGTTGACCTTTGCTTCTTTTTATAGCTTTAGTTTTTTATTTAAAAAGACGATGTTGTTATTTGATTTAATATGAGATTAATCAAAGATACAAATAAATAGATTTTCGTAATAGTTAAGTAAAGACCATAAATAATTCAAGAAACTTCAAAATTATTTTAAATGGCTCTCGCTATATTTATGCAATCATTCAATCTTAAGGGCCGCAACAGAAACAATCCAGGTGGGACTTGAACCCACAATCCCCAACTCTGGAGGCTGAAGCCTTATCCATTAGGCTACTGGGCCACTACATTTAATACTTTTTGAAAAAAAAGCAATGGAAATATTATTAAAAGAATAATGGAAATTAAAACTGTTTATGCTTTTAATGGAAGATGTCATGTTCATAGTAATTGCTTTTAATATAAATATCTTGTCTCACAAAATACAATTTGGATATTCAAGAAAGATTATGCAAATTAGAATTTTTTTACATTTTGTTAAAGACAATAATTTATTTTAAAAATGCCCTAGGACATGTATCATTTCAATAACCTGTCAGTCAATAAAGGAATTAGTGCATCAAAAAAAGCATGTCATTTTCATGTTTTTTACTTTACTATTGAAGAAATAAATTATATTAAATTTGTAAGACAAAAATGTATACCTATTTTTTCTCTTTATATTGTTTATAAGAATGCTGAGTATTCTAATAAGTTTGATATATACGTGGATTTTTCCACCCTTATTCATGTCAAATTGTAAGTATATACTGCCTTGCCGTAATTTACTATGTTTATTAATACAAATATTATTTAATACAGTTTACATTTTGTATGCGAACTAGATTATTTTTAAACCATATTTTTTAATTCCTAATGCCCTAACTAATGCCCTCTAGTGGTGAAAAACTTTCAAAATGCATTTAGATTAGAGGCGGCCTTCAAGGTCTAAGAAATTAGCATATAAATCTCCTAGGTTTAGCTTTCAACTAAGAATACCAAGAGAGCAAAGCAAAATTGGTGATAAAAGTAAATTGGAAAGTTGTTTAAAATTACATGCCCTATTTGAAACATGAAAGTTTTTTATGGACTTGACTGTCCCTTTAAGGGCTGCAACAGAAACGACACAGGTGGGACTTGAACCCACAATCCCCAGCTCTGGAGGCTGATTCCTTATCCATTAGGGCCAATACATATGATTCATTGTGAAAAAAGCAATGGAAACATTAAAAAAAGATTAATGGAAATTAAAACTGTTTATGCTTTTAATGGAAGATGTCATGTTCATATAAACGTGGATTTTTTCACCCTTATTCATGTCAAATTGTATGTATATACACTGTATTTACTGCCTTGCCGTAATCTACTATGTTTATTAATTCAAGGATTATTTAATACAACTTACATTTTGTATGAGAACTATATTATTTTTAAACCATATTTTTTCATTCCTTTGTGCAGAATTAAAAAATATAAATGAATATTGAATTACTAAGTTCTTTTTAGTCAATTGCATATGACTGAGGACAGTCATTTTCCATCTATTAGTTGTTATCTAGAAAAAAGTCAAAAGAAGTATTTTTGGCTTATTTTTGTAAAACCAAAATGTATACCTATTTTTTCTCTTTGTATTGTTTATCTGATTGCTGAGTATTCAAATTAATTTGATACATATGTGGATTTTTTCACCATTATTGACGTCAAATTGTATGTACATACTTATGCATATGTTCACTTAAATGTTAAGATATTGCCGTGTCTTCTAAGAGAAGTATAAAGCTGCCTTGTCGTAATTTACATTGTTTATAAATACAAGGATTATTTAATACATTTTACGGTTTGTATGAAAACTAGATTCTTTTTAAACCATATTGTTTCTGTTGTTTGTGTAGAATTAAATATTTTTTAAAAATGTAATTAGATAAATATTTAATTACAAAGTTCTTTTAAGTCTTTTACACACAACAGAGGATAATGATTTACATCTGTTGTTATGTAGAATAAAAAGTCAAAACAAAGATGGACCTTTACTACGTCTTATAGCATTATATTTAATTTAAAAAAAACGATGTTGTTAAACAATTTAAGCTGAGATTGATCAAAGATACAAATAAATTCATTTTCATAATAGTTAAGTAAAGGCCATAAATAATTCAAGAAACTTCTTAATTATTTTAAACGGCTCTCACTATAGTTATGCAACCATACAATCTTAAGGGCCGCAACAGAAACGACCCAGGTGGGATTTGAACCCACAATCCCCAGCTCCGGAGGCTGATGCTTTATCCATTAGGCCACTGGGCCAATACATATCATTCATTGTGAAAAAAAAAAGCAATGGAAACATTACAAAAACATTAATGGAAATTAAAACTGTTTATGCTTTTAATGGAAGATGTCATGTTCATAGCATTTGCTTTTAATATAAATATCTTGTCACAAAATACAATTTGGATAATCAAGAAATATTATGCAAATTAGAATTCTTTTACATTTTGTTAAATTTTATCATTTATTTTAAAAATGCCCTAGGACATATATCATTTCAATAACGTGTCAGTCAATAAAGGAATTAGTGCATCAAAAAAAACATGTCATTTTCACATGGTTTACTTATTATTTGACATTAATGATGAAATAAATTATATTAAATTATGTAAGACAAAAATGTATACCTATTTTTTTTTTCTCACAAGAGACCTATCTTCCTGGACTAGGAAACACCTGTCATGGCTAGGCAGGATTAAAACTATTAAAATGAATGTGTTTCCACGCCTGTTATATATCATGCAAACCCTCCCTATCCAATTACCCAACGCTTATACATCACAAATGCAGCGGCTATTCGGTTCGTTTATTTGGAATAGACGCCCCCCTAGGATAAACAAACTTACTATGACACGCTCTACAGCTCAGGGAGGCTTAGGCGTTCCTGATATAGATTCCTATCATAGATCCATATTTCTCCAAAGAATTCTTGATTGGAGAATACACAAAAATCACAAGAGATGGATTCTGCTGGAGGAAAACCATAATAGTTAAGTAAAGGCCATAAATAATTCAAGAAACGTCTTAATTATTTTAAACGGCTCTCACTATAGTTATGCAACCATACAATCTTAAGGGCCGCAACAGAAACGACCCAGGTGGGATTTGAACCCACAATCCCCAGCTCCGGAGGCTGATGCCTTATCCAATAGGCCACTGGGCCACTACATATGATTCGTTTTAAAAAAAGCAATGGAAACATTATAAAAAGAATAATGGAAATTAAAACTGTTTATGCTTTTAATGGAAGATGTCATGTTCATAGTATTTGCTTTTAATATAAATATCTTGTCTTACAAAATACAATTTGGATATTCAAGAAAGATTATGCAAATTAGAATTTTTTTACATTTTTTTAAAGACAATAATTTATTTTAAAAATGCCCTAGGACATGTATCATTTCGATAACCTGTCAGTCAATAAAGGAATTAGTGCATCAAAAAAAGCATGTATTTTTCATGTTTTACTTATTATTTGACATAATTGATTAAATAAATTATATTAAATTTGTAAGACAAAAATGTATACCTATTTTTTCTCTTTATATTGTTTATAAGAATGTTGAGTATTCTAATAAGTTTGATATATACGTGGATTTTTCTACCCTTATTCATGTCAAATTGTAAGTATATACTGCCTTGCCGTAATTTACTATGTTTATTAATACAAATATTATTTAATACAGTTTACATTTTGTATGCGAACTAGATTATTTTTAAACCATATTTTTTCATTCCTAATGCCCTAACTAATGCCCTCTAGTGGTGAAAAACTTTCAAAATGCATTTAGATTAGAGGCGGCCTTCAAGGTCTAAGAAATTAGCATATGAATCTCCTAGGTTTAGCTTTCAACTAAGAATACCAAGAGAGCAAAGCAAAATTGGTGATAAAAGTAAATTGGAAAGTTGTTTAAAATTACATGCCCTATTTGAAACATAAAAGTTTTTTTTGGACTTGATTGTCCCTTTAAGGGCTGCAACAGAAACGACACAGGTGGAACTTACACCCACAATCCCCAGCTCTGGAGGTTGATGCCTTATCCATTAGGGCCAATACATATGATTCATTGTGAAAAAAGCAATGGAAACATTAAAAAAAGATTAATGGAAATTAAAACTGTTTATGCTTTTAATGGAAGATGTCATGTTCATATAAACGTGGATTTTTTCACCCTTATTCATGTCAAATTGTGTGTATATACACTGTATTTACTGCCTTGCCGTAATCTACTATGTTTATTAATTCAAGGATTATTTAATACAGTTTACATTTTGTATGAGAACTAGATTATTTTTAAACCATATTTTTTCATTCCTAATGCCCTAACTAATGCCCTCTAGTGGTGAAAAACTATCAAAATGCATTTAGATTAGAGGCGGCCTTCAAGGTCTAAGAAATTAGCATATGAATCTCCTAGGTTTAGCTTTCAACTAAGAATACCAAGAGAGCAAAGCAAAATTGGTGATAAAAGTAAATTGGAAAGTTGTTTAAAATTGCATGCCCTATTTGAAACATGAAAGTTTTTTATGGACTTGACTGTCCCTTTAAGGGCTGCAACAGAAACGACCCAGGTGGGACTTGAACCCACAATCCCCAGCTCCGGAGGCTGATGCCTTATCCATTAGGCCACTGGGCCAATACATATGATTCATTGTTAAAAAAAGGAATGGAAACATTACAAAAACATTAATGGAAATTAAAACTGTTTATGCTTTTAATGGAAGATGTCGTGTTCATAGCATTTGCTTTTAATATAAATATCTTGTCACAAAATACAATTTGGATAATCAAGAAATATTATGCAAATTAGAATTCTTTTACATTTTGTTAAATTTTATAATTTATTTTAAAAATGCCCTAGGACATATATCATTTCAATAACCTGTCAGTCAATAAAGGAATTAGTGCATCAAAAAAGCAGGTAATTTTCACATGGTTTACTTATTATTTGACATTAATGATGAAATAAATTATATTAAATTTGTAAGACAAAAATGTATACCTATTTTTTCTCTTTATTTTGTTTATAAGAATGCTGAGTATTCTAATATATTAGTATTCTAATATACGTGGATTTTTTCACCCTTATTCATGTCAAATTGTAAGTATATACACTGTATTTACTGCCTTGCCGTAATCTTCTATGTTTATTAATTCAAGGATTCATGTTCATGTTCAAGGATGTCATGTTCATAGTATTTGCTTTTAATATAAATATCTTGTCTTACAAAATACAATTTGGATATTCAAGAAAGATTATGCAAATTAGAATTTTTTTACATTTTGTTAAAGACAATAATTTATTTTAAAAATGCCCTAGGACATGTATCATTTCGATAACCTGTCAGTCAATAAAGGAATTAGTGCATCAAAAAAGCATGTCATTTTCATGTTTTACTTATTATTTGACATAATTGATTAAATAAATTACATTAAATTTGTAAGACAAAAATGTATACCTATTTTTTCTCTTTATATTGTTTATAAGAATGCTGAGTATTCTAATAAGTTTGATATATACGTGGATTTTTCCACCCTTATTCATGTCAAATTGTAAGTATATGCTGCCTTGCCGTAATTTACTATGATTATTAATACAAATATTATTTAATACAGTTTACATTTTGTATGAGAACTAGATTATTTTTAAACCATATTTTTTAATTCCTAATGCCCTAACTAATGCCCTCTAGTGGTGAAAAACTATCAAAATGCATTTAGATTAGAGGTGGCCTTCAAGGTCTAAGAAATTAGCATATGAATCTCCTAGGTTTAGCTTTCAACTAAGAATACCAAGAGAGCAAAGCAAAATTGGTGATAAAAGTAAATTGGAAAGTTGTTTAAAATTACATGCCCTATTTGAAACATGAAAGTTTTTTTGGACTTGACTGTCCCTTTAAGGGCTGCAACAGAAACGACCCAGGTGGGACTTGAACCCACAATCCCCAGCTTCGGAGGCTGATGCCTTATCTATTAGGGCCAATACATATGAATCATTGTGAAAAAAGCAATGGAAACATTAAAAAAAGATTAATGGAAATTAAAACTGTTTATGCTTTTAATGGAAGATGTCATGTTCATATAAACGTGGATTTTTTCACCCTTATTCATGTCAAATTGTGTGTATATACACTGTATTTACTGCCTTGCCGTAATCTACTATGTTTATTAATTCAAGGATTATTTAATACAGCTTACATTTTGAATGAGAACTATATTATTTTTAAACCATATTTTTTCATTCCTTTGTGCAGAATTAAAAAATATAAATGAATATTGAATTACTAAGTTCTTTTTAGTCAATTGCATATGACTGAGGACAGTCATTTTCCATCTATTAGTTGTTATCTAGAAAAAAGTCAAAAGAAGTATTTTTGGCTTATTTTTGTAAAACCAAAATGTATACCTATTTTTTCTCTTTGTATTGTTTATCTGATTGCTGAGTATTCGAATTAATTTGATACATATGTGGATTTTTTCACCATTATTGACGTCAAATTGTATGTACATACTTATGCATATGTTCACTTAAATGTTAAGATATTGCCGTGTCTTCTAAGAGAAGTATAAAGCTGCCTTGTCGTAATTTACATTGTTTATAACTACAAGGATTATTTAATACATTTTACGGTTTGTATGAAAACTAGATTCTTTTTAAACCATATTGTTTCTGTTGTTTGTGTAGAATTAAATATTTTTTAAAAATGTAATTAGATAAATATTTAATTACAAAGTTCTTTTAAGTTTTTTACACACAACAGAGGATAATGATTTACATCTGTTGTTATGTAGAATAAAAAGTCAAAACAAAGATGGACCTTTACAACGTCTTATAGCATTATATTTAATTAAAAAAACCATGTTGTTAAACAATTTAAGCTGAGATTGATCAAAGATACAAATAAATTCATTTTCATAATAGTTAAGTAAAGGCCATAAATAATTCAAGAAACTTCTTAATTATTTTAAACGGCTCTCACTATAGTTATGCAACCATACAATCTTAAGGGCCGCAACAGAAACGACCCAGGTGGGATTTGAACCCACAATCCCCAGCTCCGGAGGCTGATGCCTTATCCATTAGGCCACTGGGCCAATACATATCATTCATTGTGAAAAAAAAAAAAGCAATGGAAACATTACAAAAACATTAATGGAAATTAAAACTGTTTATGCTTTTAATGGAAGATGTCATGTTCATAGCATTTGCTTCTAATATAAATATCTTGTCACAAAATACAATTTGGATAATCAAGAAATATTATGCAAATTAGAATTCTTTTACATTTTGTTAAATTTTATAATTTATTTTAAAAATGCCCTAGGACATATATCATTTCAATAACCTGTCAGTCAATAAAGGAATTAGTGCATCAAAAAAAGCATGTCATTTTCACATGGTTTACTTATTATTTGACATTAATGATGAAATAAATTATATTAAATTATGTAAGACAAAAATGTATACCTATTTTTTTTTTCTCACAAGAGACCTATCTTCCTGGACTAGGAAACACCTGTCATGGCTAGGCAGGATTAAAACTATTAAAATGAATGTGTTTCCACGCCTGTTATATATCATGCAAACCCTCCCTATCCAATTACCCAACGCTTATACATCACAAATGCAGCGGCTATTCGGTTCGTTTATTTGGAATAGACGCCCCCCTAGGATAAACAAACTTACTATGACACGCTCTACAGCTCAGGGAGGCTTAGGCGTTCCTGATATAGATTCCTATCATAGATCCATATTTCTCCAAAGAATTCTTGATTGGAGAATACACAAAAATCACAAGAGATGGATTCTGCTGGAGGAAAACCTGAGCCCCGGTACTGACTTGCCTTCTGTGTGTTGGCACCCAAACTCCCAAGTGTTGAGCAGACAGATAGAAAACCCAATCACCCGAGAGACTCTTAAAATATGGGTCACCTCTAATATAGTGAATCCGTACATTTCTTCATGCCCAGGCCCTCTAACATCACTTTTACACAATAGCGAGTTTTCCCTACTATCATTGACTAAATCCATTGAAACACAGGTTGGTAGTTACGAGGTCCCAGTAATGCAAATCATAAATAACGAACAATTATACACTCGAGGGCAACTGGTCGATAGGGGACATGACTGGGCTACTAACTGGTTCTCTTATAGGAGAGTACATCACTACATCACAACACATCACCAACACGCAAATTTGGTACGCTCCCTAACAAACTTGGAACAGCTATATGCATCCTCACCTCCAATCAAACATAGTCTCTCACGCATTTATAATATTATTACTCAAGTGCCCCCAGGCAATTTGCCGTGCTCTATTGAAATGTGGGAGAAAGAGTTAGGGATAATTATTACCCCCCAGACCGCAACTAGCATTTTTCCACAACACTAAATCTGCCCTAGGACATGTATCATTTCGATAACCTGTCAGTCAATAAAGGAATTAGTGCATCAAAAAAAGCATGTCATTTTCATGTTTTACTTATTATTTGACATAATTGATTAAATAAATTATATTACATTTGTAAGACAAAAATGTATACCTATTTTTTCTCTTTATATTGTTTATAAGAATGCTGAGTATTCTAATAAGTTTGATATATACGTGGATTTTTCCACCCTTATTCATGTCAAATTGTAAGTATTTACTGCCTTGCCGTAATTTACTATGTTTATTAATACAATTATTATTTAATACTGTTTACATTTTGTATGAGAACTAGATTATTTTTAAACCATATTTTTTAATTCCTAATGCCCTAACTAATGCCCTCTAGTGGTGAAAAACTATCAAAATGCATTTAGATTAGAGGCGGCCTTCAAGGTCTAAGAAATTAGCATATCAATCTCCTAGGTTTAGCTTTCAACTAAGAATACCAAGAGAGCAAAGCAAAATTGGTGATAAAAGTAAATTGGAAAGTTGTTTAAAATTACATGCCCTATTTGAAACATGAAAGTTTTTTATGGACTTGACTGTCTCTTTAAGGGCTGCAACAGAAACGACCCAGGTGGGACTTGAACCCACAATCCTCAGCTCCGGAGGCTGATGCCTTATCCATTAGGCCACTGGGCCAATACATATCATTCAATGTGAAAAAAGCAATGGAAACATTACAAAAACATTAATGGAAATTAAAACTGTTTATGCTTTTAATGGAAGATGTCATGTTCATAGCATTTGCTTTTAATATAAATATCTTGTCACAAAATACAATTTGGATAATCAAGAAATATTATGCAAATTAGAATTCTTTTACATTTTGTTAAATTTTATAATTTATTTTAAAAATGCCCTAGGACATATATCATTTCAATAACCTGTCAGTCAATAAAGGAATTAGTGCATCAAAAAAAGCATGTCATTTTCACATGGTTTACTTATTATTTGACATTAATGATGAAATAAATTATATTAAATTTGTAAGACAAAAATGTATACCTATTTTTTCTCTTTATTTTGTTTATGAGAATGCTGAGTATTCTAATAAGTTATATATAAACGTGGATTTTTTCACCCTTATTCATGTCAAATTGTAAGTATATACACTGTATTTACTGCCTTGCCGTAATCTACTATGTTTATTAATTCATGGATTATTTAATACATCTTACATTTTGTATGAGAACTATATTATTTTTAAACCATATTTTTTCATTCCTTTGTGCAGAATTAAAAAATATAAATGAATATTGAATTACTAAGTTCTTTTTAGTCAATTGCATATGACTGAGGACAGTCATTTTCCATCTATTAGTTGTTATCTAGAAAAAAGTCAAAAGAAGTATTTTTGGCTTATTTTTGTAAAACCAAAATGTATACCTATTTTTTCTCTTTTTATTGTTTATCGGATTGCTGAGTATTCTAATTAATTTGATACATATGTGGATTTTTTCACCATTATTGACGTCAAATTGTATGTACATACTTATGCATATGTTCACTTAAATGTTAAGATATTGCCGTATTATTTAATACATTTTACGTTTTGTATGAAAACTAGATTCTTTTTAAATATATTGTTTCTGTTGTTTGTGCAGAATTAAATATTTTTTAAAAATGTAATTAGATAAATATTTAATTACAAAGTTCTTTTAAGTTTTTTACACACAACAGAGGATAATGATTTACATCTGTTGTTATGTAGAATAAAAAGTCAAAACAAAGATGGACCTTTACTAAGTCTTATAGCATTATATTTAATTAAAAAAAAACATGTTGTTAAACAATTTAAGCTGAGATTGATCAAAGATACAAATAAATTCATTTTCATAATAGTTAAGTAAAGGACAAATATAATTCAAGAAACTTATTAATTATTTTAAACGGCTCTCACTATAGTTATGCAACCATACAATCTTAAGGGCCGCAACAGAAACGACCCAGGTGGGATTTGAACCCACAACCCCCAGCTCCGGAGGCTGATGCCTTATCCATTAGGCCACTGGGCCAATACATAGGATTCATTGTGAAAAAAAAAAAAAGCAATGGAAACATTACAAAAACATTAATGGAAATTAAAACTGTTTATGCTTTTAATGGAAGATGTCATGTTCATAGCATTTGCTTCTAATATAAATATCTTGTCACAAAATACAATTTGGATAATCAAGAAATATTATGCAAATTAGAATTCTTTTACATTTTGTTAAATTTTATAATTTATTTTAAAAATGCCCTAGGACATATATCATTTCAATAACCTGTCAGTCAATAAAGGAATTAGTGCATCAAAAAAAGCATGTCATTTTCACATGGTTTACTTATTATTTGACATTAATGATGAAATAAATTATATTAAATTATGTAAGACAAAAATGTATACCTATTTTTTTTTTCTCACAAGAGACCTATCTTCCTGGACTAGGAAACACCTGTCATGGCTAGGCAGGATTAAAACTATTAAAATGAATGTGTTTCCACGCCTGTTATATATCATGCAAACCCTCCCTATCCAATTACCCAACGCTTATACATCACAAATGCAGCGGCTATTCGGTTCGTTTATTTGGAATAGACGCCCCCCTAGGATAAACAAACTTACTATGACACGCTCTACAGCTCAGGGAGGCTTAGGCGTTCCTGATATAGATTCCTATCATAGATCCATATTTCTCCAAAGAATTCTTGATTGGAGAATACACAAAAATCACAAGAGATGGATTCTGCTGGAGGAAAACCTGAGCCCCGGTACTGACTTGCCTTCTGTGTGTTGGCACCCAAACTCCCAAGTGTTGAGCAGACAGATAGAAAACCCAATCACCCGAGAGACTCTTAAAATATGGGTCACCTCTAATATAGTGAATCCGTACATTTCTTCATGCCCAGGCCCTCTAACATCACTTTTACACAATAGTGAGTTTTCCCTACTATCATTGACTAAATCCATTGAAACACAGGTTGGTAGTTACGAGGTCCCAGTAATGCAAATCATAAATAATGAACAATTATACACTCGAGGGCAACTGGTCGATAGGGGACATGACTGGGCTACTAACTGGTTCTCTTATAGGAGAGTACATCACTACATCACAACACATCACCAACACGCAAATTTGGTACGCTCCCTAACAAACTTGGAACAGCTATATGCATCCTCACCTCCAATCAAACATAGTCTCTCACGCATTTATAATATTATTACTCAAGTGCCCCCAGGCAATTTGCCGCGCTCTATTGAAATGTGGGAGAAAGAGTTAGGGATAATTATTACCCCCCAGACCGCAACTAGCATTTTTCCAGAACACTAAATCTGCCCTAGGACATGTATCATTTCGATAACCTGTCAGTCAATAAAGGAATTAGTGCATCAAAAAAAGCATGTCATTTTCATGTTTTACTTATTATTTGACATAATTGATTAAATAAATTATATTACATTTGTAAGACAAAAATGTATACCTATTTTTTCTCTTTATATTGTTTATAAGAATGCTGAGTATTCTAATAAGTTTGATATATACGTGGATTTTTCCACCCTTACTCATGTCAAATTGTAAGTATTTACTGCCTTGCCGTAATTTACTATGTTTATTAATACAAATATTATTTAATACAGTTTACATTTTGTATGAGAACTAGATTATTTTTAAACCATATTTTTTAATTCCTAATGCCCTAACTAATGCCCTCTAGTGGTGAAAAACTATCAAAATGCATTTAGATTAGAGGCGGCCTTCAAGGTCTAAGAAATTAGCATATCAATCTCCTAGGTTTAGCTTTCAACTAAGAATACCAAGAGAGCAAAGCAAAATTGGTGATAAAAGTAAATTGGAAAGTTGTTTAAAATTACATGCCCTATTTGAAACATGAAAGTTTTTTTGGACTTGACTGTCCCTTTAAGGGCTGCAACAGAAACGACCCAGGTGGGACTTGAACCCACAATCCCCAGCTTCGGAGGCTGATGCCTTATCTATTAGGGCCAATACATATGAATCATTGTGAAAAAAGCAATGGAAACATTAAAAAAAGATTAATGGAAATTAAAACTGTTTATGCTTTTAATGGAAGATGTCATGTTCATATAAACGTGGATTTTTTCACCCTTATTCATGTCAAATTGTGTGTATATACACTGTATTTACTGCCTTGCCGTAATCTACTATGTTTATTAATTCAAGGATTATTTAATACAGCTTACATTTTGAATGAGAACTATATTATTTTTAAACCATATTTTTTCATTCCTTTGTGCAGAATTAAAAAATATAAATGAATATTGAATTACTAAGTTCTTTTTAGTCAATTGCATATGACTGAGGACAGTCATTTTCCATCTATTAGTTGTTATCTAGAAAAAAGTCAAAAGAAGTATTTTTGGCTTATTTTTGTAAAACCAAAATGTATACCTATTTTTTCTCTTTGTATTGTTTATCTGATTGCTGAGTATTCGAATTAATTTGATACATATGTGGATTTTTTCACCATTATTGACGTCAAATTGTATGTACATACTTATGCATATGTTCACTTAAATGTTAAGATATTGCCGTGTCTTCTAAGAGAAGTATAAAGCTGCCTTGTCGTAATTTACATTGTTTATAACTACAAGGATTATTTAATACATTTTACGGTTTGTATGAAAACTAGATTCTTTTTAAACCATATTGTTTCTGTTGTTTGTGTAGAATTAAATATTTTTTAAAAATGTAATTAGATAAATATTTAATTACAAAGTTCTTTTAAGTTTTTTACACACAACAGAGGATAATGATTTACATCTGTTGTTATGTAGAATAAAAAGTCAAAACAAAGATGGACCTTTACAACGTCTTATAGCATTATATTTAATTAAAAAAACCATGTTGTTAAACAATTTAAGCTGAGATTGATCAAAGATACAAATAAATTCATTTTCATAATAGTTAAGTAAAGGCCATAAATAATTCAAGAAACTTCTTAATTATTTTAAACGGCTCTCACTATAGTTATGCAACCATACAATCTTAAGGGCCGCAACAGAAACGACCCAGGTGGGATTTGAACCCACAATCCCCAGCTCCGGAGGCTGATGCCTTATCCATTAGGCCACTGGGCCAATACATATCATTCATTGTGAAAAAAAAAAAGCAATGGAAACATTACAAAAACATTAATCGGGACATGACTGGGCTACTAACTGGTTCTCTTATAGGAGAGTACATCACTACATCACAACACATCACCAACACGCAAATTTGGTACGCTCCCTAACAAACTTGGAACAGCTATATGCATCCTCACCTCCAATCAAACATAGTCTCTCACGCATTTATAATATTATTACTCAAGTGCCCCCAGGCAATTTGCCGTGCTCTATTGAAATGTGGGAGAAAGAGTTAGGGATAATTATTACCCCCCAGACCGCAACTAGCATTTTTCCACAACACTAAATCTGCCCTAGGACATGTATCATTTCGATAACCTGTCAGTCAATAAAGGAATTAGTGCATCAAAAAAAGCATGTCATTTTCATGTTTTACTTATTATTTGACATAATTGATTAAATAAATTATATTACATTTGTAAGACAAAAATGTATACCTATTTTTTCTCTTTATATTGTTTATAAGAATGCTGAGTATTCTAATAAGTTTGATATATACGTGGATTTTTCCACCCTTATTCATGTCAAATTGTAAGTATTTACTGCCTTGCCGTAATTTACTATGTTTATTAATACAATTATTATTTAATACTGTTTACATTTTGTATGAGAACTAGATTATTTTTAAACCATATTTTTTAATTCCTAATGCCCTAACTAATGCCCTCTAGTGGTGAAAAACTATCAAAATGCATTTAGATTAGAGGCGGCCTTCAAGGTCTAAGAAATTAGCATATCAATCTCCTAGGTTTAGCTTTCAACTAAGAATACCAAGAGAGCAAAGCAAAATTGGTGATAAAAGTAAATTGGAAAGTTGTTTAAAATTACATGCCCTATTTGAAACATGAAAGTTTTTTATGGACTTGACTGTCCCTTTAAGGGCTGCAACAGAAACGACCCAGGTGGGACTTGAACCCACAATCCCCAGCTCCGGAGGCTGATGCCTTATCCATTAGGCCACTGGGCCAATACATATCATTCAATGTGAAAAAAGCAATGGAAACATTACAAAAACATTAATGGAAATTAAAACTGTTTATGCTTTTAATGGAAGATGTCATGTTCATAGCATTTGCTTTTAATATAAATATCTTGTCACAAAATACAATTTGGATAATCAAGAAATATTATGCAAATTAGAATTCTTTTACATTTTGTTAAATTTTATAATTTATTTTAAAAATGCCCTAGGACATATATCATTTCAATAACCTGTCAGTCAATAAAGGAATTAGTGCATCAAAAAAAGCATGTCATTTTCACATGGTTTACTTATTATTTGACATTAATGATGAAATAAATTATATTAAATTTGTAAGACAAAAATGTATACCTATTTTTTCTCTTTATTTTGTTTATGAGAATGCTGAGTATTCTAATAAGTTATATATAAACGTGGATTTTTTCACCCTTATTCATGTCAAATTGTAAGTATATACACTGTATTTACTGCCTTGCCGTAATCTACTATGTTTATTAATTCATGGATTATTTAATACATCTTACATTTTGTATGAGAACTATATTATTTTTAAACCATATTTTTTCATTCCTTTGTGCAGAATTAAAAAATATAAATGAATATTGAATTACTAAGTTCTTTTTAGTCAATTGCATATGACTGAGGACAGTCATTTTCCATCTATTAGTTGTTATCTAGAAAAAAGTCAAAAGAAGTATTTTTGGCTTATTTTTGTAAAACCAAAATGTATACCTATTTTTTCTCTTTTTATTGTTTATCGGATTGCTGAGTATTCTAATTAATTTGATACATATGTGGATTTTTTCACCATTATTGACGTCAAATTGTATGTACATACTTATGCATATGTTCACTTAAATGTTAAGATATTGCCGTATTATTTAATACATTTTACGTTTTGTATGAAAACTAGATTCTTTTTAAACCATATTGTTTCTGTTGTTTGTGCAGAATTAAATATTTTTTAAAAATGTAATTAGATAAATATTTAATTACAAAGTTCTTTTAAGTTTTTTACACACAACAGAGGATAATGATTTACATCTGTTGTTATGTAGAATAAAAAGTCAAAACAAAGATGGACCTTTACTAAGTCTTATAGCATTATATTTAATTAAAAAAAAACATGTTGTTAAACAATTTAAGCTGAGATTGATCAAAGATACAAATAAATTCATTTTCATAATAGTTAAGTAAAGGACAAATATAATTCAAGAAACTTCTTAATTATTTTAAACGGCTCTCACTATAGTTATGCAACCATACAATCTTAAGGGCCGCAACAGAAACGACCCAGGTGGGATTTGAACCCACAACCCCCAGCTCCGGAGGCTGATGCCTTATCCATTAGGCCACTGGGCCAATACATAGGATTCATTGTGAAAAAAAAAGCAATGGAAACATTACAAAAACATTAATGGAAATTAAAACTGTTTATGCTTTTAATGGAAGATGTCATGTTCATAGCATTTGCTTCTAATATAAATATCTTGTCACAAAATACAATTTGGATAATCAAGAAATATTATGCAAATTAGAATTCTTTTACATTTTGTTAAATTTTATAATTTATTTTAAAAATGCCCTAGGACATATATCATTTCAATAACCTGTCAGTCAATAAAGGAATTAGTGCATCAAAAAAAGCATGTCATTTTCACATGGTTTACTTATTATTTGACATTAATGATGAAATAAATTATATTAAATTATGTAAGACAAAAATTTATACCTATTTTTTTTTTCTCACAAGAGACCTATCTTCCTGGACTAGGAAACACCTGTCATGGCTAGGCAGGATTAAAACTATTAAAATGAATGCGTTTCCACGCCTGTTATATATCATGCAAACCCTCCCTATCCAATTACCCAACGCTTATACATCACAAATGCAGCGGCTATTCGGTTCGTTTATTTGGAATAGACGCCCCCCTAGGATAAACAAACTTACTATGACACGCTCTACAGCTCAGGGAGGCTTAGGCGTTCCTGATATAGATTCCTATCATAGATCCATATTTCTCCAAAGAATTCTTGATTGGAGAATACACAAAAATCACAAGAGATGGATTCTGCTGGAGGAAAACCTGAGCCCCGGTACTGACTTGCCTTCTGTGTGTTGGCACCCAAACTCCCAAGTGTTGAGCAGACAGATAGAAAACCCAATCACCCGAGAGACTCTTAAAATATGGGTCACCTCTAATATAGTGAATCCGTACATTTCTTCATGCCCAGGCCCTCTAACATCACTTTTACACAATAGCGAGTTTTCCCTACTATCATTGACTAAATCCATTGAAACACAGGTTGGTAGTTACGAGGTCCCAGTAATGCAAATCATAAATAATGAACAATTATACACTCGAGGGCAACTGGTCGATAGGGGACATGACTGGGCTACTAACTGGTTCTCTTATAGGAGAGTACATCACTACATCACAACACATCACCAACACGCAAATTTGGTACGCTCCCTAACAAACTTGGAACAGCTATATGCATCCTCACCTCCAATCAAACATAGTCTCTCACGCATTTATAATATTATTACTCAAGTGCCCCCAGGCAATTTGCCGCGCTCTATTGAAATGTGGGAGAAAGAGTTAGGGATAATTATTACCCCCCAGACCGCAACTAGCATTTTTCCAGAACACTAAATCTGCCCTAGGACATGTATCATTTCGATAACCTGTCAGTCAATAAAGGAATTAGTGCATCAAAAAAAGCATGTCATTTTCATGTTTTACTTATTATTTGACATAATTGATTAAATAAATTATATTACATTTGTAAGACAAAAATGTATACCTATTTTTTCTCTTTATATTGTTTATAAGAATGCTGAGTATTCTAATAAGTTTGATATATACGTGGATTTTTCCACCCTTACTCATGTCAAATTGTAAGTATTTACTGCCTTGCCGTAATTTACTATGTTTATTAATACAAATATTATTTAATACAGTTTACATTTTGTATGAGAACTAGATTATTTTTAAACCATATTTTTTAATTCCTAATGCCCTAACTAATGCCCTCTAGTGGTGAAAAACTATCAAAATGCATTTAGATTAGAGGCGGCCTTCAAGGTCTAAGAAATTAGCATATCAATCTCCTAGGTTTAGCTTTCAACTAAGAATACCAAGAGAGCAAAGCAAAATTGGTGATAAAAGTAAATTGGAAAGTTGTTTAAAATTACATGCCCTATTTGAAACATGAAAGTTTTTTATGGACTTGACTGTCCCTTTAAGGGCTGCAACAGAAACGACCCAGGTGGGACTTGAACCCACAATCCCCAGCTCCGGAGGCTGATGCCTTATCCATTAGGCCACTGGGCCAATACATATCATTCAATGTGAAAAAAGCAATGGAAACATTACAAAAACATTAATGGAAATTAAAACTGTTTATGCTTTTAATGGAAGATGTCATGTTCATAGCATTTGCTTTTAATATAAATATCTTGTCACAAAATACAATTTGGATAATCAAGAAATATTATGCAAATTAGAATTCTTTTACATTTTGTTAAATTTTATAATTTATTTTAAAAATGCCCTAGGACATATATCATTTTAATAACCTGTCAGTCAATAAAGGAATTAGTGCATCAAAAAAAGCATGTCATTTTCACATGGTTTACTTATTATTTGACATTAATGATGAAATAAATTATATTAAATTTGTAAGACAAAAATGTATACCTATTTTTTCTCTTTATTTTGTTTATGAGAATGCTGAGTATTCTAATAAGTTATATATAAACGTGGATTTTTTCACCCTTATTCATGTCAAATTGTAAGTATATACACTGTATTTACTGCCTTGCCGTAATCTACTATGTTTATTAATTCATGGATTATTTAATACATCTTACATTTTGTATGAGAACTATATTATTTTTAAACCATATTTTTTCATTCCTTTGTGCAGAATTAAAAAATATAAATGAATATTGAATTACTAAGTTCTTTTTAGTCAATTGCATATGACTGAGGACAGTCATTTTCCATCTATTAGTTGTTATCTAGAAAAAAGTCAAAAGAAGTATTTTTGGCTTATTTTTGTAAAACCAAAATGTATACCTATTTTTTCTCTTTTTATTGTTTATCGGATTGCTGAGTATTCTAATTAATTTGATACATATGTGGATTTTTTCACCATTATTGACGTCAAATTGTATGTACATACTTATGCATATGTTCACTTAAATGTTAAGATATTGCCGTATTATTTAATACATTTTACGTTTTGTATGAAAACTAGATTCTTTTTAAACCATATTGTTTCTGTTGTTTGTGCAGAATTAAATATTTTTTAAAAATGTAATTAGATAAATATTTAATTACAAAGTTCTTTTAAGTTTTTTACACACAACAGAGGATAATGATTTACATCTGTTGTTATGTAGAATAAAAAGTCAAAACAAAGATGGACCTTTACTAAGTCTTATAGCATTATATTTAATTAAAAAAAAACATGTTGTTAAACAATTTAAGCTGAGATTGATCAAAGATACAAATAAATTCATTTTCATAATAGTTAAGTAAAGGACAAATATAATTCAAGAAACTTCTTAATTATTTTAAACGGCTCTCACTATAGTTATGCAACCATACAATCTTAAGGGCCGCAACAGAAACGACCCAGGTGGGATTTGAACCCACAACCCCCAGCTCCGGAGGCTGATGCCTTATCCATTAGGCCACTGGGCCAATACATAGGATTCATTGTGAAAAAAAAAGCAATGGAAACATTACAAAAACATTAATGGAAATTAAAACTGTTTATGCTTTTAATGGAAGATGTCATGTTCATAGCATTTGCTTCTAATATAAATATCTTGTCACAAAATACAATTTGGATAATCAAGAAATATTATGCAAATTAGAATTCTTTTACATTTTGTTAAATTTTATAATTTATTTTAAAAATGCCCTAGGACATATATCATTTCAATAACCTGTCAGTCAATAAAGGAATTAGTGCATCAAAAAAAGCATGTCATTTTCACATGGTTTACTTATTATTTGACATTAATGATGAAATAAATTATATTAAATTATGTAAGACAAAAATGTATACCTATTTTTTTTTTCTCACAAGAGACCTATCTTCCTGGACTAGGAAACACCTGTCATGGCTAGGCAGGATTAAAACTATTAAAATGAATGTGTTTCCACGCCTGTTATATATCATGCAAACCCTCCCTATCCAATTACCCAACGCTTATACATCACAAATGCAGCGGCTATTCGGTTCGTTTATTTGGAATAGACGCCCCCCTAGGATAAACAAACTTACTATGACACGCTCTACAGCTCAGGGAGGCTTAGGCGTTCCTGATATAGATTCCTATCATAGATCCATATTTCTCCAAAGAATTCTTGATTGGAGAATACACAAAAATCACAAGAGATGGATTCTGCTGGAGGAAAACCTGAGCCCCGGTACTGACTTGCCTTCTGTGTGTTGGCACCCAAACTCCCAAGTGTTGAGCAGACAGATAGAAAACCCAATCACCCGAGAGACTCTTAAAATATGGGTCACCTCTAATATAGTGAATCCGTACATTTCTTCATGCCCAGGCCCTCTAACATCACTTTTACACAATAGCGAGTTTTCCCTACTATCATTGACTAAATCCATTGAAACACAGGTTGGTAGTTACGAGGTCCCAGTAATGCAAATCATAAATAATGAACAATTATACACTCGAGGGCAACTGGTCGATAGGGGACATGACTGGGCTACTAACTGGTTCTCTTATAGGAGAGTACATCACTACATCACAACACATCACCAACACGCAAATTTGGTACGCTCCCTAACAAACTTGGAACAGCTATATGCATCCTCACCTCCAATCAAACATAGTCTCTCACGCATTTATAATATTATTACTCAAGTGCCCCCAGGCAATTTGCCGCGCTCTATTGAAATGTGGGAGAAAGAGTTAGGGATAATTATTACCCCCCAGACCGCAACTAGCATTTTTCCAGAACACTAAATCTGCCCTAGGACATGTATCATTTCGATAACCTGTCAGTCAATAAAGGAATTAGTGCATCAAAAAAAGCATGTCATTTTCATGTTTTACTTATTATTTGACATAATTGATTAAATAAATTATATTACATTTGTAAGACAAAAATGTATACCTATTTTTTCTCTTTATATTGTTTATAAGAATGCTGAGTATTCTAATAAGTTTGATATATACGTGGATTTTTCCACCCTTACTCATGTCAAATTGTAAGTATTTACTGCCTTGCCGTAATTTACTATGTTTATTAATACAAATATTATTTAATACAGTTTACATTTTGTATGAGAACTAGATTATTTTTAAACCATATTTTTTAATTCCTAATGCCCTAACTAATGCCCTCTAGTGGTGAAAAACTATCAAAATGCATTTAGATTAGAGGCGGCCTTCAAGGTCTAAGAAATTAGCATATCAATCTCCTAGGTTTAGCTTTCAACTAAGAATACCAAGAGAGCAAAGCAAAATTGGTGATAAAAGTAAATTGGAAAGTTGTTTAAAATTACATGCCCTATTTGAAACATGAAAGTTTTTTATGGACTTGACTGTCCCTTTAAGGGCTGCAACAGAAACGACCCAGGTGGGACTTGAACCCACAATCCCCAGCTCCGGAGGCTGATGCCTTATCCATTAGGCCACTGGGCCAATACATATCATTCAATGTGAAAAAAGCAATGGAAACATTACAAAAACATTAATGGAAATTAAAACTGTTTATGCTTTTAATGGAAGATGTCATGTTCATAGCATTTGCTTTTAATATAAATATCTTGTCACAAAATACAATTTGGATAATCAAGAAATATTATGCAAATTAGAATTCTTTTACATTTTGTTAAATTTTATAATTTATTTTAAAAATGCCCTAGGACATATATCATTTTAATAACCTGTCAGTCAATAAAGGAATTAGTGCATCAAAAAAAGCATGTCATTTTCACATGGTTTACTTATTATTTGACATTAATGATGAAATAAATTATATTAAATTTGTAAGACAAAAATGTATACCTATTTTTTCTCTTTATTTTGTTTATGAGAATGCTGAGTATTCTAATAAGTTATATATAAACGTGGATTTTTTCACCCTTATTCATGTCAAATTGTAAGTATATACACTGTATT